>NW_027505933.1:0-132165 GCF_021521415.1 Bidens hawaiensis | reverse complement strand
TGCTTTCTAGGTACCCCTAAATTGGAATGAGTGATACGTGCTTGATGATGTGTGCTATTTGTGGAAGATTAAGGATCTAAATTTTGCATTAAATATGTTAATGTACTATCGGTAAAACTTATGTGATAACGCCTAGTCGGTAACGAAACTCGGAACAATGTAATACGTCTAAATTATTGTAGTGGTGTTTTCTTTATAAGCAATGCTGTTGATATCAGATGTGTCTGTTGCATCCCGTGTACGTTTCCGCTGCGGTTACGGGGTGTTACACTCTTTCTCGCTGCTCTCTCCGTCTCGCCGTCTATCTCCCTCTTCGGCTCCTTCTCTCTCGCCGTCCCTCTCTCTCTTCGGCTCCCTCTCTCTCTCCGTCTCTCTCTCTCCTCGGTTCGTCTTCGGCAGTTTTGGCTCGGGTTTTCCCGGTGTAGAGTCACGAGCTTATGCACACTTTAGTAGGTAAATTATTTTGGGCATAACGGTTTTCGCTCATCACTCCTTTTCAGATCCAAATTTGTTAATAATAATTTTGTTTATTGGTTATATTGTTGAAACGGGTTGGACGGGTATGAAGTTGGTTTGAATTGGAGAAAGGATAATCACCAGGGTAATGGATATATAAATTTAATTATGGGTTTAATTAACAATCATTAATTTTGTTCGGTTGATTTGAACGTTAGTTAATAAACGAGAGGTCTCGGGTTCGGGTCTCATCTTAGATCGGTTTTGGTTCTTTTTACACTTAATAAAGTTATTATTACTATTGGTATTAACATCAATACATAAAGATTATTATTAGTATTATTAAATATAACTTACTATTATATTTATTAATTGATAATATTATTATTATTATTGACATTATTATTATAAATATAAAAGTTGTTATTAATATTATTAAAAGTCATATTATTATTATTATCTATTAAAATCATATTTTATCATTAAGTACTAGCAATAATATTATTATATTTATTTTGTGAACTCGTTTAGAACTCGAACCGACATCGAGGGGGTATCATTACTTACTATCAATATTATTTATTATTATTATTATTATTATTATTATTATTAATATTATTATTTTTATCAACAACATTTTACTTAATACTAAGATCGTTATTCTTTAACTATTAATATTAGTATTATACTATATTAGTATTACTAATAATAATTATTGTTATTATTATTATCATTATCTTACACACACACACACACACACACACACACACACATATCTAACATATCTTTTTAGGATTATTATTATCATTACTATCATTATCATTAATAATATTATTATAAGCTATATTATCAATTCATTTTACGAGAACCGAACTCTTGATTTAAAACCCGTCTTGTTTCTATTTAATATTGATTTAGTTATTTAAAAGCCCAAATAAAATAATATTATTTTATTATAAATTAACAATTAAGTACGAGTCCCTAATCATTAACAAATTAACCGGTAATCCGATTTACAACCAAACCTCATCGTTCATTGTTTCCAATATAGTTCCATTATGATTTCAAGTTCCTTAATATATATTACATTATTTATTTTAGCTATGATGTTTATCGTTTCAAGTCGGATCTGTTCGTTTACCATTCGAGCTTCATTTATTTATCTATTTATTTCTCGGTTCATCAATCGAGGTGAGTACTTTCATACCCCTTTTTCCGTCTTCCGTTTTGAGGTGACATTTCATACTTATCAAACTAAATGCTTTATTTACTTGAATCTTTAAACCCATAAACTTGATTGTATACTTTACTTAAATAAATGCTCGATTTGGTGTTATATGCTTACATGCTTATGTGTTTACCGCTTTTGGAAGGTTGATTCATAAATACGTGAACTATTTGGTATTCTCTTATAGCATGGTGCCGTTAATGTATTCTTATTAACGACTTCACGAAATCCCGAGTCCATTTCGTATTCTCTTATGGAGGGTGTCATTAATGTATTCTTATTAACGATAACTATTTAGCATGAGGCGGGTAGCCTCATGGACACTATGATCCGAGTATACTTGGTTGTTACCATTTAGAAAGGGTCCGAACTATTTATCTTTTGCATATCTAAATTGTTTCTATTATTTATTGTTTTGTATACAAGTTTTGTGGCTTTTTATTACTATATACTTATATGCTCAAACTTATGAATTACTCACCAACCTTTGTGTTGACAAACTTTATTTTATGAAATGTTACAGGTTTGACTTTTGTTGACTCGAGGACTTGATGAAAAACGTTACCAAGACTATTAGGGTATTAATAAAACGAACAATATGATTACTGCTTGTTTCCAAATTTGTTTATATGAACGATATGTGTTTGTTTATTGATTTATGAAATAAAATGAGTAAAATAAATATTGTCACTTTAAATAGTGTCTTGTGTATTTATCCAATCACGTTGCACCCCGGCATGTTCCGCCGCCTTCGGTCGGGGTGTTACAGATTGGTATCAGAGCCACAAGACTATAGGATAGATGGTTAGACGTAACGTCCTAGTATAGTCTTTACTTTAGGGTCCTCATACGTGTTGCCTATAAGTATTTACCCTACTTGATTGTTCAATACACTTGTTTATTTATATACTTATTTATTTTGTCAAATCATAAATATACACATACACTCATTTTCATAGTACTCCAAGGTATCCTTACCTTAAAACGCAAAAACATTAGTTTTTATTGTGTGTTATGGATCACGAGCCTAACTTGGATCCCGTTGTTTCAAATCTCCTTAAATATCGTATCATATGAGATGACCACTTAAGTAGTCGAATGCGAGCGTTCCGCTCGCTATCCTAATTTTTCGGTGTTAAAACAATAGAACTGCGGTGGTACGTGGACTAGCGTTTTGACATGATGTTGTATTCTGATTTATTGTTTTTGTTACAATCGTTATTTGAGTCGAAGACATGAAAAAGACGCGGTGGTACGTGCACATGTTTAGACTCCAACATGATATTTTTGTAGTAAAGGTTTTTAGCGTCGGAATATCAAGTCATGGTGGTTCATGCACGATTTTTCCGCCTTAAAATCTTAAAACATTATTATTACGTTTCAAAAATTTAAACCATTCTTCCTTCAATTTGTTATAAATTCTTATTCACAAGTCTTCATTTATAAGTGTTATATTTTTCTTATTGTTAATAATTCTTTTATACCTCGGTTTTAGATGGTAAAGTTTTACACCAATTTTCTCATTTTGATTTCACAAAGATTTTTATTGCAAATTTCGTTCATTTAAATCTCTTCGTTATAAAAAAATAATAAATAAATAAATATATGTATATATAGAGTTTGATCTATTCATAATGATTTTTATTTCGTTTCCGTTAAGTTTTCGTTAAAATCCCGATTAATATTAAATTAATATATATTATTTCGTTAAACTTTATATCACGCTAACATAATTATTTTTCAAAGACTAATTTTCGTGAAGATCCATAATGCATAAACGTTATAGATCTTAAACCCGTCAAATTCGTTTAAAATATGCCATTTATTTTCATTAAGACTATTTACAAACAAAATTCTCATTATATAAATTTCATCATATTAAAAAGATTTCATGACAAATGTTACTTTGAATTTTCAAGTAAATCTTCTATTATATAAACTTTAATTTTTCTTTAAAGTCCTGGTACAAAAAAAAATTGTATAAAATTTCATTTTTATAACTATTCCGTTTATTTTGGACGATCACTTCAAAATTTTAATTATTTAAACATCTCACGACATTTTTTAATTATACTATATTATATAATATCCATGGTAGAATTCTCATTACCTAAAAAATCTATTTTACAACAGCTTTCATTATGCATTTTTTGCTTCATTATAAATTTTCACCAATAAAACTTGCATCCTATGATACAACTCGTTTTAAATTTCTTATGGTAGTTTCGCTTTGATTTTCAAGGAAATTCGCAAACTTATAGTTTGTAACTTTCTTGATATCCTCACGCAAAACTTCATAGAAATTTTACTTAAAAGACAAAAATCGTTTGCTCGTGATATCTCGATTTAAAATGCCAGTCGTTTTAACTTACCATGATATTTTCATCACACGATATTAAGTAACGAACTTGGTAAAAAAAAATTTCATTACGCAACTTTGTATTCTCAAAAACGACATTCATAATTTAATATTGAGACCTCATAACAAATTTTAACATTCAACTTACGTATTATAAATTTCCTCATAAGGGGTATATAATATATATATTCATATATATATATATATATATATATATATATATATTAACTTGTAATTTTAATTATCAAAAAAAAAAAAAAAAAAAAATTTCAGGGATGTTTCAAACATTATTTATAAATTATGATATTTTCAATTTAATACTTATTATTAGTCAAAAACCCCCCTAAACGCAACCACAAGTTCCCAAACACCCTTATCCCATCTCAAACTACCGCGTTAAATCAAACCACCCTTACACTTCAAAAGTTTTCCCACGCACTCAAATCTTTCCTCAATATGAACGAACCTAAACATCAAGTTATATCCTCACCTACCCAAACCCCATGCAAGTCCAAGATATACAAAAAAATCAACTCAGCAAAAAGCCCTAAATACCGAAAAACACACCCACAAATGCCTTGAAACTAAAATAACCAAAGCTTACCCAACTATGGCTCAAATCCTTCGACCCATGCTATGTCAATTCACAAACCATATCGCCACACACCGTTTCCATCCAACCATAGAGTTTGATATCAAAATAGCAACCCAAACACTCCTTAAGAAATACATGTATAAATCAAATCTCAACCCAAACTAGCCAAGATAAAAAAATTATCCAACCCATCAACTTAACCCGAGCTCAAATAAGCCAAACCTCACCTATTAGCCCAACCACTACTCACACAAATCATACAAGCCTAACCCACTCAAAAGACCTAAACTCAACAAACCCCATCGATTCAACTCAAGAAAACTCAACTACCCAACCCGACCTAAACACTCTCACTTACTAAGTTTCCAAACCATTCACCGTACGAAGCCTAAAACCCCTCTCTACGCATGCAAGCTTCGTTTTTCCCTAATTTATATATATATATATATATATATATATACAACTAGTGTATTTATAACAACCTCATGTGTTCAAATAATCAATTTTAAATTATAAACCCTGAATATATATATATATATGTATGATTTCAATATTTTAAATATTGTCACCTAAGGTGATAAACCTCTTAATAACTTTATAAATACGAGGATTCATTTTGAATGTAAGTTTTATTCAATAACAAATTACAACTTTCACCATATTGCATAAACTCAATGACCATGGCTGGGACGCGTTTATAAATATCTATTATTGCTACACAAATTTTTGCTCAATAACGAATTATGCAAACCATTACTTCTTATTATCGCAAGCATCATCACTTTATAAAATTTATTTTAATCACAATAACTTTATGTATACAAACTCCTTTAACAATTTGGGTTACAAGATTTACATTCAATAATGATTTAAATATTTTCCCTAGCAATGCATTACCGCGATGCCTTGTTATTATGTACATTTCTTAGGAACAATAAAACGGCCTTACTTAAGACCTCATTTTCAATTTTATTCTATTATACGCTAAACGATTTACGTATTTCGACATTAATTCGAGTCTCACAATTATTACGATTTTATTTTCATTTGATGAGATGTTCGATGACAATATTATGCACATGAGATTTCATTTTTGTGTTTTGATTTTCGTGACCGAATGCAAACTGTTCAATAACAATTTGTGTTATACTTTCAAAACCTTAACTTCGCCAAAAATCTCGTTTATCTTTTAAACGATATTATCGATGACTATGTTATTTATATTTGAGCATTTATGTAAACTCGATTCTATACATTATTCTATATCATTTAATCTAATCTATTAACGGCCGATGTGTGGTTGCCTACAAGTTTTGGCGCTAGGAGAAACCATTATTATAATGACGATTATATAAATGGTTTCACAATAGTGGTCATATTCACGTTTTATCACATTTCATCGATTGTTTTGGTTTTTAATCAATACTATTTTATTTATGTTGATACACGTATGTGTCACCCCAAAGAAACTCACCTCATTCTTGTGATTTCACGCAATCGTATTCTCAATTATCTATAACCTCAAGTTTGTACACGTATGAAACTCAATGTACGACGTTAATGTAATTGTAACGTAGTTTACCCCTTACTCATGTACTCACCTTTCGGGTTTCATCTAATCAATTTTATGTAGTACCTCGATTTATAGACTTTGGTAATTATCTTGATGACTTCATACTTCGAATCTTATTTCATATTGTTTACCCTAATTTTTTTTAATATTTATTTGATCGTCCTTACTTAATTTAAGCTGAATTGTTGTTTTTTCGCCTTGGTTTATATTCTAAGACTTTAAATTGTTTCATTTATGTATCCCATTTTCCTACTTACTAAAAAGTCAATCCCGAAATTCTCAACCGCTAGTACTGTTTTGTCAATATTGGTAAAATTCAACAAATTTATTTACACATTTATTATTTAAAGGTTTCAAAATAAATATGTCTCTTAAACCACACAACGGAACGAACCATGTGGACCATACGACGATCTAAATAATTATGGGTTGTAACACCCCGTAACCGCAGCGGAAACGTAAAAGGGATGCAACAGACACCTCTGATATCAACCACATTGTTTATAAAGAAAACTGAATACATTAATATACTTCAAATTACATTATCTCGTATTTCATTACCGTCTAGGTGATACACAAATCATACAATACGATACATAAATCTATTTATTATAATGTATCCTAACATCCCGCACGCAAATCTTACACACATCAAGCACTTAGCACGTAAGCAATCACTTCATCTTAATTGTACCTGAAAAGCATGTGAGAAAACGGGTCAACTACGATTAGTTGATGAGTTTCACAATTCGAGTAAACCATGATAAATCAATATCAAAATATAATATTATCGATGTAATTATGCTGAGCCCACAAGTGAAACCTCTGACTATCCACACACAACCCCCGTGGCATACTCCGCCCACGGACCTGCCCCAAATCGCTATGTCTAACATTACATAGCAAAATATATATAACAACAAAATAGACATGTGCAACAGGCTGGGAAACATCAGCAAATCCATGCCGGACCAGTTGGGTTTGTCAGACCAATAGTACTATTCACACTCTACCCGGCTTTCAGTTAATCACTCGTGTTCCGGGGCCTTAGAATGTTAGCAACTCAGACAATTACCATCTTAGTACATTTCCGTATGATACCCGTACAATAAAATATATATAAATACACGCAAATCCATGCGTTCAGTATGTACTTAAACATTTCAGTAGTAACATGCTTCCGCCCCGAGAAAGTATTTAAAAACAATTCAGAAAAAGGGGCTCGTGAAACTCACCTTAGCACATGCAAGCAGGTAATAACAGTCATTATCAGTTAACACGTCCAATCTGTAATATGATCCCTACGATCGTTATTATACCATCACTATTAATATAGCTTTAACCGTGTTAACCGGTACATCTGGGGACACTGTTAACCCAGTGCTGTACCCGTTCCGGGGGCAATGTTAACCCAGAAACACTTCTCCGGACTCAGATTGTGATTTTGTTTAGAGTTCAATAGTCAAAATTAATATTAGTTCGTTTCCCCGTTTTGCGTGCCTAGCACGGTTATCCGTTTTTACGTTTCAAAAATGAGTTTGGTCACACACGACCCGAAAATAGTGGTTGACTGATAATTTAATTAGAGTTGTGAAATTAGAGCTCGGTTTAGACGCCCCGATTGGCTGCGGGACCCGTTTCCGTCTTTAGTGTACCAGAAACTTGTTAAATCGGCTAAAATTATCCAAATCATCCGAATTATACTGTTCCTTCTGTTTTAGGTGTTTTTATGACCTTTGAATCTTTTGGTTGATTCTGCTGTTAACCATCAACATCTTTAGTAGTGGTCCCGTTTGTAAAGTCGTTGACCTTTTGATATTCAATTTGTTGATCATCCTGTGTCAACACCATTTAAAAAGGAAAAAAGCACCTAAGTTGTTTGAAATAGTTTAATAACTTATAGACCATTATAGAAAGTAATTATAGAAACTCACATCAATGATGCAAAGATCCTTCGGCCAAGGAACAAAACTTCTAGCTTCTTCCCAGACTGTCCGTGCATCAGGGATTTCATGGGGTAAAAATGCTGCATCTTGTATCGGTTGGTCAATTGACACTTTGCAGCAGTCGTCTTGGACTGGAACATTGTGACATGTTTGTAGACCTTCGGACAAGTAATCCTACTAGAAGCGATAATGTTTCTCTTGGACACAATTTCTAGTCGACACTTGAGAGTTTGTAATAATTTTTGTTATTATATCATAAGGAAAAAAGGAAAAAGATAGAAAGACATATTTGTAAATGTACATACCACGTTCTCCTTTTGGTGAAGGAGTATTTACTGGCACAGGTGAGCTTTCAATGTTTTTTTTGACGGTTTTGGAATATTCCTAAATAACAATTTATAATTCCCACAATTATTTAATGAAGATTGTAAATTACTAAAGTATTCAAAGAATAACTTACTTGATTGACTTTCTCATTTGTACAATGTTTCCTTTTGAGTGTAGCAGAAGTGGTTCGGTCATTCTTACCGGACAAAGTTGTAGTTTTTTTCAGTTGGAATCCACCTGATTGACTTGGAGACTGATTTCCAGGACTTGTTTCATTGCCCTGATCAAATACTCATATTTAAAGTACAATGTTATAATACAATTGAATTAATCAAAATAATATTAAAATAAAATAATAAGTTACTAGAGTTATGTTAACCTTTGTGGACTGTTTCAATTGAAGTATATCATCTGTTTGATTTTTCGGGGACCCACTTGAATGACTCGGAGACTGCTTTTCATGAGAACAATGGATTAACATGTTTAAAGTACAATGGATTAATTGATTTATATTTATAAAAAAATTATAAGAGTGAAAAAATATGTTACTGGAGTTAAGCTATCGTTAGCAGGATGTTTCTGATTTTTGATCACTATGTTGTTAGGTGCAGCCTCATTGTTTTATAATTCAGTTGAACGATTTGTCGAATTGACCTGATCAAAGAAGCATTTAAACTACAATCTTTATATAGACAGATTCACTTACTTGCGGTTGATTCAGTTTTGTCCCCACCTGAATCCCCTGAATAGCAAGGCTGGATAATGACGCTCTCATGTTAGCTTGTTGTTTATCAAGGTCATTTTTCATCAACATAAGTTCTTCACCTTGTTTTTGTCATTCTTGTCTCTCTTTTTCCTTTTCGTCTCTCTCAGACTGGACCATAAGTTGAAGCTCCTTTATTTGTTCTTTCGTCAATCCTCTAACTCGTCGTGGACCATGAAGATATATAGAAGACATTAATGTGTCACTGAAAAGGGTTTATATTGACATCCGAATCCGAATATCCAAAGTTCGAAATTTCGGATATGGCAGTCTGAGAGTGAAACGGATAACCGTGTGATATCCGAATCCGTATCCGAAATTTCGGATATCCGAAGTTCGGATATGTTCGGATAGTGAAAGGGATATCCGAAAATCTTTAGGATAAAAAATGCCACGTTTTAAGAGTAAAGTTAGATCTCAACAATTCAAACAATTTGTAACAATCAAAGTCTGCAACACACAACAACTTCTTTTGAAACAAATCTACAATTAACAAATCTTTGAAACAACTTGGTAATTAACAATCTAATAAACTAACAACTCAAAAACCTATTCGAGTTGACAGAATGGCGAAGCCGGAGTCGAAGAGACGTGAAAGACAATGATGGAGGTTGGCTGCTAGAGTATGGAGTCGGAGTCGGAGTCGGCGTGAGACGATGGTGGAGGGTCGGCCAGCATGAGACGACGGTCGAGGGCTGGAAGCGGTCGTCGGGTTGTGGAGGGAGAACTCAAGGAGAAACGACTGATGTTTTATGAATTAGGTTTTCATCTAGTCAACTGATAGTATGATATGTTATATACAAAATGATTAAAAAAATATTAAATTCTAAGTTTCGGATAGTTCGGATATCCGAAAAATTCCAGATTTGCTATCTGAATCTGAATCCGAATTTTTCGGATATCCGGGATTCGTATAGGTCGGATTCGGATTTACGGATAATTCAAATACGAATTCGGATTTGGATACTTTTGAACACTCCTACTAATAACATACTAAAACAACAATCACTACTTACTAAGCACAACCTTTTTTATAATTTTCAACAATCTACAAGTTTGAAATATAGTTTATAAAGAGAAGTATTTTATCAAACACCTTGTGTGCATGAATCATTCAGTCATATAATTTCATCCATCTAAACCTATTGATTCCACTATTCAATTCATTGAAATTATAAATAAACCATAGCTTATATTGGTTTCACCTGTACAAATTATTTTAAAGATGTAATCAATCCGTATATCAATATCTATACATTTTAAGAACTAGGATTAGAGAGCATACCTTAGATTCTTTACTAATAGAAGAGAAAAACAAGACTTTAATGTCATCTGCAGACTCCATTTAAGTACACATATTTGGTGATTTCCAGCCATAATTTCTTCTCTTTTTTTATCACCAAATTTTTTTCCCCAAAACCAGGTCATATGGCCGATGGTTTTGGGTGTAAAATTTCATTTGATTGTCAGGTATTGGATATTATACACTACTTGATAAACTAAGACCCAAATCAAACCTAATCGTTCTTACTTGGAATCATGCTATCAGAACTCGATAGATCTTGTGTTGACTTTTGATTTGAAATTTTGGTTTTGGAGTAACTTTGATTTGAGCAGGTATTTATGTTGAAGGTGATGTTGAAGAGCGTTAATAGAAGAGGAAACAAATTTGGGGAAAAATTTTATGGATTGTAATTTAAGTATGGAGGGAAGTTAAATTCTTTTAAAAATCAATATGTCACGCATTCCCTATCTTGCTTTTTTTTTATTCGTGACACTAAATCGATGATACAAAAATGAGTGTCATAAATCTTTAAATTTCAAAAAATATGACATTTTTTCAATGACGCACACATTTGCATGCCATAAATCATCGTGTGTCATAGTGCATATGTCATTAAAGGCTTTTTTTCCTACTAGTGGGTGTATTAGAATAACACCACAATGGTTAAACGTCATGTAAAGGTTAAATTATAAGACCCAAGTGTCAAGTGTCATATTAAGTTATGTTATAATAAAACTCTAATGAATAAGCGTCCTATAAAACATATGTTTTATGACTAAAATATCAAGTGTCCTATTACAGTGTATTATAATAACACCACAATGATTAAGCATCCTATAAAGGTTAAAGTTATAGGACTCAAGTGTCAAGTGTCGTGTCAAGTTATGTTATAATAAAACTCTAGGGAATAAGCGTCCTATCAAACATATGTTTTATGACTCAAATAGCAAATGCCTATTACGGTGTATAATAATAACACCACAATGATTAAGCGACTTATAAAGGTTAAAGTGATAAGACCATGGTGTAAAATGTCCTATTAAGTTATGTTCTTATATGACGTCGACTAGAAAGGGTCTTATAACACCAAACATTTATGACTTAACTACAAATGCCCTATTAACTTATTTTATAATAAGACCTCCAGTGATCAAGTGTTATATTACATTACTACATAATGAGACACAAACAACTACATGTCTTATAGGTTACGTTATTAGGATTTAGATTTTAAGTGTCTTATTAAGTTACATGATAATACGACCCCAAAGAATCATCCATCCTATTGTATAACTTTTTAGGACACCAGTTCTGTAGCATACATTGTAAAAGGACCCCAAATGTTCATTTGTCTTGTTAAATGGATTTTAGGACCTTATTTTATAAGCGTCCCACACAAAAGGTCCTAAAAGGCTCTTTTTGTTGTGGTGATTATTCCGGTTCCTACCCCTCTTACGCAACCACGTTTTTCATGGCCAAAGACCAGTGTTATGGCATCCTCACCTTGACCAACCTTCAACTCCCCAACATTGAAATTTTTTTCATTTTCCAGCTACACAACATAATATACAAAATCATTCAACTTCAAATAATATGTAAAATCATTCAACTTTAGCAAGACGATATGAATAAATTAAAGACAGTCTCCCGAACTCACTAGTTGCTTTGCGAGCGTTTTAACCTCCTCATCTTCTATTTCACCATCTTTGTATTGACGGGTTTATACCACATCAGACATCAGAAGGGAGGCATATCTTTCTCAACTTCGTTGTTTGCAAGCTTGTTATAATTTATAAGAAAAGTGCATTAGTATTAAATCACATTGTCTTTTTTTAAGTCCTAAGCATCTATTTAGGGAATTTTTATAGAATAAAACATTTACTATTTTTTCTTCAAAACTAGCATATTCACCTCTTCCCAACCGGTGGTTGTAACGCGACTTCACACGAGCTTCCTTCCTTAAGATCGGCGAATCTTTCATGAAAATTAAATCTCACATATGTCAATTCTTAATTAAAATTTATAAATATGAAAATATGAAAAATGATGAAATTATATATGTTGATAATAATTAGAAGATCGACCTATACCTTTAATTTGTCGAATTGTGTATACGCGACAAAGTTGTCCCAGTGTAAAGCGTCTTGGAATTTTAGCTAACTACTCTGGTTTGCCTAGGTTGGGGTGTATGTCCCGTTTATATACCCTACATCTAAAGCTTCATAATAGCAAACCGAGACGAGTCATTACAACTTTTATTTTGTCTTCATTTACTTTGTAATAATGCTGACATAAAAATTATAATTAGAATGGAATATAATGTTTGCAAACAAATAATTGATCAAACATTTTACTTTAATCTCTTCCCACAACTTATCCCTTAGTTATTTGGATGCTTCCCTCCATGTAAGAACACTGAAATTCACTTTCTCCCTGACCAGATCTTCTAAGAAACTCATGAATTCAGATCTATACTTTCCACTCAACCTGCCAAATGCATCGAACTTGACTTTATGTTTTTTCCCACCAGAATTTGTTTAGGCACTTCACATCTTTGGCAGTCTGGTCAATCCCTTTTTCTTTTTATCTTTGGCATCATTGACTATATGTTTGTTCTCATCATCTAAGGGACTCATCTCAAATTCACTCGAGTCATCATGAAATTCTTCATTATACAGGTCTTCCAATGCATCATTCTCTTTATATGAAACTAATTCCATGACATACGACACAAAGTAACATGCAAATGAGAGTTGTTGATTGCAAATAAACATATATACAAATCGTCACATACATTGATAGTTGTTGAACATATATAAATCATCACAAACCTTAGTAGAAGAAGATGATTTGCTTGATGACAAATCTGCGTATTTCTGAAAATCGTCAATCGAGTTCTAGAACAGAAACCGCCAACAGATGTGGAATGAATCATTATGAGCATGTTTCCGTAACAATAGGAGTGTAATTTGTTCATGGCGTCAATGTGAAATTTACAATTTTAGTTAATTTTCAATTAAAGATTGATTAACGGCGCCAATTTGAATCCTATTAATATTAAACAGTCATTATTAAGCTAGATTTGAAAAAAGATTTTGAGAAATTTGAAATTACCGTCGACCATTCAGTTTCCAGGCTGCCATTAATTATCATAATCTTTTTTTAATTTTTTTAATCCTTAAATAAACCTATTCATAATGCTACTCTTATAGATACATAATGTAAATTTATATAGCGAAACTCCGATCGACCCCAATCTTTTTTTATTACCGACCCCACTCTATTTTTATTACCGACCCCAATCTTCCAATTGGCATTTAGTTTTTAAGAATATTAGTTAACTTTAAAAAAAATAAATTTTAAAAAAATATATAACACAAATAGAAGTATTATAATTCTATAATTAGGAGTTGGACTTAAGTATTTAACCAAATCTAGTTCCAAAATAAATTGATCCATTAATTAAAAACATGGCCTTTTAAGCTTTTAATTAACCCAATCCAACCTCCAATTGTTTAAATAATAAGTCATTTGTTATCCCACCCGAACCGATATTTAACAAATCCGAATTTGATCAACATTTAGCTCGGCATTTAACAAATCCGATTTGGGATAATAGAGTCCAATTTGGGATAACAAAGTCCAACTGGGTATAATAGAGTCCAATTGAGATAAAAGAGTTCAATTAGCGATTACAGATTCTAATGGGGTATAACAGAGTCCAATTAAGGATAACAGATTCCAATGGCGTATAACATATAACTCAATTGGGGATAACAATGTTCAAATATTGGGGATAGTTCAAATATTAGGGATAATAGAGTCCAATTGTGGATAATAAAGTCCTAATGTGTATAAGATGTGTATAACAGAGTCCAATTGGGGATAATAGACTCCAATTGGGGATAATAAAGTCCAGTTGGGTATAACAAAGTCCAATTGGGGATAATAGACTCCAATTGGGGATACCAAAGACCAATTGGGTATAACAGTGTCCAATTGGGGATAATAGAGTCCAATTATGGATAATAGTGTCCAATTGGGGATAACAATGTCCAATTGAGATAACATAGTCCAATTAGAGATAATAGTGTCCAGTTGGAGATAAAGGAGTCCAATTGGGTATAACAAAGTCCAGTTGGATATAATAGAGTCCAATTGGGGATCACAAAGTCCAGTTGGGGATAACAAAGTCCATTTGGGTATAACAAAGTCCAATTGGGATAACATAGTCTGATTGGGGATAATAGTGTCCAGTTGGGGATAATAGAGTCCAATTGGGGATAATAAAGTCTAATTGGGGATAGCAAAGTCCAGTTGGGTATAATAGTGTCCAACTGGGATAACAGAGTCCAATTAGGATAACAGATTCCAATGGGGTATAACATAGTTCAATTAGGGATAACAGTGTTGTCTAACTGGGGATAACAGTATCCAATTGGGGATAATAGAGTCTAATTGAGGATAACAGTGTCTAATTGGGGATAACAAAGTCCAATTGGGGATACAAAAGTCCGATTGGGTATAATAGAGTCAAATTGGATAACAGAGTCTGGTCCAATCGGACTCTATTATCCCAATATGACTCTGTTATCCCAAATCGGACTTTTTTATACCTGATCAGACTCTATTGTAAGGCCCCGTTCCCGGTGCCCTACATTGGATGTTGGATTTACTCATAAACACAGTTCTAAATATCAGAGTTAATAAAAAATTTACGCGGAATATAAAACTTTCATAAACATTACATAATAACTCATAACTTGTCTTGAAACATTCTTGTCTTTCAACATTGAAACATTAAACATAAAAACAACTTGCGTCTTCAGATGCCAGACACTTATTCTTCAGCCATGTGTCGCCACTCAAGCCAGCTGTCTCATTATACTCACCTGCGTGCATAATAAAATCAGCTACGCTGAGTGAGTTCTAGATAATCACATACCATACAATACATACACATACTTTCAATTATGCATCCGAAGATACATAATAAATAATTTACTCATTTACTTACATTACATAATTTCATTCATACTTTCAAACTTTATTACTTTCATACTATATAATTACTGTCCTTTCTATCTCAGATATTATTAGGGTCTGATCCCTTCCCTTTCTATCTCAGATATTATTATGGTCTGATCCCTCTTTCCTTTGTCTATCTTAGATATTATTAGGGTCTGATCTCTTTCTTGTCTATCTCAGATAATAGTAGGGTCTGTTCCCTCTTTACTTCTCTATCTCAGATATTATTAGGGTCTGATTCCTGTCTTCTCTATCTCATATATTATTAGGGTCTGATCCCTTGCTTTTTCATCTTCGTACATTCTGTCTTTACATGCCTGTAACATACATATACATTCTTTAATCATTCATACATATTCATATGTTGTACATATATCTATCATACACGTTCTTCTACCATATACATACCTTCCTTGTCAACACATCCAATATCCGAAGATTGTTCATGTACCGAAAAGCTTTCATTCACATTCAAGATATACATACTTAACATATAAATCATACATGGCATACACTTACCATTTAAGGTAAGTGATTAACAATCACATCGAGTATGCACACAGTCCCGAAAACATAACAAGGAAATGGGGCTAGAAACTCACCTGAACTCGGTTACGTTCACCGTTAATGGGTTACTCCCTTCTTGAGCCGTGCACAACTAACTGTATAACAATTACACGTATCAATTAACTATAACTACTCATATTGTCTTTCTAGTTTTAATTTTTACCCTCAACAAACAGGGGTCTGGGGGCAGCGCCCCTAGATGCGGGGTTCTAGGGGCGGAAACCGCTAGAAGGTTCCAGGGGCAGAGCCCCTGGCTGGGGTCGAGCTGGAAAAATTTTATTTCCATTAACTGTCTTAACACATTTTTCATTAGGATTTTAAATAATTCATCAATTCGCTAACTCATTCTCTATAACGAATTAAGCCTGATTCGCTATCTAATTCGTTATCATATCATAACTTGATTCGTCGTCTTGCTTGATTCATTATTTTATCATGACTTGATTCGTCATCTAGTTCGTTATCTTAGTTCGTTAGCCTAGTTCGTTATCTTTACGTGACTTTGACTCAATGGTCAAAGTCAAAATCGTCAAGAACAATAAACAATCAACACGAACCATATTCACGATTACACCCCCAATCTTGATGAAATAACACGAATTTGGTCTCATTGAGCTCGTTTACTCAGCGCCAATAACACCTATGGCTCGTTTATCAATCAATTAACCCATAAAATATTAACCAATTTCAGTAAGATTTGTTGTGTTGGGTTGTTAGTGCACGATTTTGCGTCTCGAGTCTTTGTATTTATCATTAACGTACTTGTCGTTTTGTTTAATGTAATAAACAATTAATTTATATTGTAGTTCGTTTACGTAATAGTCTAGTTCGCTAAGGATGTTTAGCGAACTAGATCTAAGTTAGTTTCCTCCTGATTCGTTAAGGATGTTTAACGAATCAGGAGGTGATTCGTTAAGTCATTTATTTTATTATGTATGTAACGAGTAGTGTCCTTTG
This sequence comes from Bidens hawaiensis, assembly GCF_021521415.1. Taxonomy (NCBI): domain Eukaryota; kingdom Viridiplantae; phylum Streptophyta; class Magnoliopsida; order Asterales; family Asteraceae; genus Bidens; species Bidens hawaiensis. The sequence goes on along the minus strand of NW_027505933.1, from coordinate 115,081 downwards.
TCACTGTTTAATTTAAGTGTTTGAGATTTAAAGTAACGAACCTCTGTCCAATCTCTCTCAAGCTTCACTATAATATTATCATACATACATACACCTAATATATATATATATATCATATAACATTCAATTTAACGTAACTACGAACTAGATCCGTATTTAGGATTAATCGTATTTATACAGATCTGAGATCTGTTTATAGTTTAAGGATTGATCAAGGTTCAAACAAGTGGTATCAAAGCTTTCGGTGCTCTTTATTACGCTTGAATTGGCTGGTTATTGATATTATTAAGTTTATAATTGTTGATTTTGGTATAAGTTTGAATACAGATTGAATTTGATTCAATTTGAGCTTGATATGGTTTGATTATGGCTTAATTGGATTGGATTTGGGTTTGTTAAGGTATTGGATACGTGTGATTGACTGGAATTGAAGTTTTGATTATGTTTGGATTGTTTTCGTTGGATATGAGTTTGGCCGAGAAACAGGGGATTGTTTGTGGTCAAATTGGATATGTGTTAAGGGTAATTGTGTTACGGGATTGATACGAGTGGATTCGCGATTGGTTTGCGAGTATTTTGGTTGTTTAGTTAGGCGATTTGGTTTAGAAACGAAGTATTATTACGGATTTTAAGTCTGTTTTTTTTTTCATATGATTTCCAGTTTCTGGAAATTACACTTGAAGATTTGAAGAGTTGAAGATTTGTTGATTCGTTGACCTTTTGGTCAATTCGTTAACACTGTTCACCCGAGTCGTTATCAGATTCGTTAAATTTTAATTCGTTATGAATTTTGGTTGATTCGTTAACCAATTCGCTACTTAAGCCGATTCGTGTCTAACTGATTCGTGTGACACGCGTCTACCTTGGGATTTGTGTTATAACAATTGTTGCCACGTGTCATTCTGTGTCAGAGTTTGTTACAAACGGTTGTAACAACCTGATTTGCTATAAGTTGATTCGTTAATCAACTGTAGCTGGTTCGTTACAGGAACTTTCTAATTCGCTAAGTATCTCTTAGTGATTCATACAGGAACTTTCTAATTCGCTAAGCTTGCACTTCGTGATTTGCTTAGTCAATTCGTTAGTTGACTTGTTCATTGACTTGTTCGTTGACTTTTTCGTTGACCATCTAATTCGTTACTCATCTAATTCGTTAAAACCATTTCCAATTCGTTACTTGATCACACTTTACTTCGTTAAAGTGTGATTTGCTAAACACTGTTCACAGTTCGTTACACTGTTTCCAGTTCGTTAACTAATTTTAATTTTAATCCTTAGAGTTTGAAACTTTTACAAAAATGGCTGGTATGTATGCACTAGCTTCTCAAAACATGTTGATGCAACAAATGTTACAACTGGACACTGAGATTGGTTCACATTCAAATTGTCCACGTTTGATGAAATTTAGCGATTTTGCTAAATGGGAACCCCGTTTTTGTGCTCATTTAGGATTAGTTCACCCTGATTGTTCATACTGCTTGGATGAGGTTTATACCGTTCCAATTATTGGGGATGAGACTATAGGTTTTACACCTAAAGCTATCTCACAATATCCGGTTAAAGAGAAGAAAGATTTGGAAATTGAGACAAAGGCATATTCGACTCTTACTATGGCTTTACCTGAAAACATCTTTCACCAAGTAGGGAGTATAAAGATTTGTGCTTCTTTATTTCAACATATCCGTATGAGAAGTATTGGAAACACCGCTGAAAGAAAAAAAGGTTATGCTCAAGTTTCAATTCAAAAACTTTAATCTACTTAAGGGTGAAACTGTTGAAGAAATGATAACAACGTTTAATCATTTGATAGCTGAAATGGATAAGATGAGATTGGAAACTTCAGAGATCGATAAAAATGATACCATTAAAAGTGCACTACCAAGTTCCTACTCTACTTTCTTGATGGTTCTGAAAGAAAATAATTATTTCAGCAATGAAGATTTGATAGCATCAGAATTTATGCAAAGGATCGAGGCACGAGAATACGATCTTAAATGTCAGAAATCTTCAAAGGATAGTCAAGATCATGATTTGTATGGTGGAAGTATGCCATTGAGCTCAACCATTACTCCTATCACAGCTTTTCTCACACAAAATACAAGTGAGAATACAACAACAATGTATAGTGATCCACGAGCCTGTTTCTACACAGATGGAAACACTAGATCTTCTGGTGTTTCTGGTTCATCTGGAGGATCTGGAAATTCATCATCGACAAATCAATTCTTGTCTCAAACAAATGTAAACATAAAGGAGGCTGAACAAAATTTTTCATTCTTGTCTGCCTTTATGTCTTCTTACGAGAATTTGGTCAGTAGCAAGATTGCAACAAGTGATTTAACCGATAAAGACTATGATCAAATTGATCCCGATGATCTAGAACTTATGGACTTAAAGTGGAATTTGGCTATGATAGTCAGGAAATTGAAGAAGTTCACGCAGAGAACGGGTAAAGATCTTCCTTCATTGAACAAGAAATTGGGGTTTGATAAGTTAAAGGTCAAGTGCTACAATTACCAAGAGTTTGGGCATTTTGCAAAGGAATGTGATAAGCCAAAGAAAGAGTACACTGGTCCTAGAAAGCAAGATCAGAATTCATCAGGTAAAAGTGGGAGTGATGCGGGAAAATCTTTTGCTACAAAACCATCGTCTTCTGGAAGTCAGACATTGTTATCAAACCAGGATGGAGATGATTGGTCTCAAAGATTGATGTGTAACAACAATCAAGCAAATCTGGCAATGTTTGGATTTACTGAGAATTTTCAAGATGCTAGTAGAAGCGAGCTATCTTCTGATGCTAATACTGAGTCTGATTATGATGATTCAAGTGTAAAGCTTCAAACCACTTTTGCATGTATGGCTAAAATCAGTGACTCAACTTCTTCGGCTTGCATGACTAAACAAAATGAGGTTAGTGCTTCTAATTCTAAACTCTCTGTTAATGTTTTATGTGTTGATTTTGAAATCAACAAGCCTAAGATAGATTCCTTAAAACTTCAAAATGATAATTTGTTAATGGAAATAGTTTCTTTAAAGGACACTTATAGGCAATCCTTAACTTCTCAAATGAATTCAACAGATAAAATTGAGGCTTTAACTATAAGTAATCATGATCCTAAAGCTGAGTTATCGGTTAAAATGACGATCAATAATCAAAAGTTTCAAGAAATCTTGAAACATAGAACCAAAATAACCGAGCTTGAAAATGAGGTTTTGGAGTTAAAGAACAAATTGGGAAAATTCAAAAACTCTTCATTTTTACTAAATGAGATAATCGAAGTTTCAAGTAAACAAAAAGATTCAAAGAAAGGAATAGGTTTTGTTGAAATTCCTCCACCTTTTCACAACGATTACAAACCAAATCCTTTTCCTAGAAAGGAAGAGGATGTGATTGTCAAAGAATCTGTGATTTCTGAAAAGGCAAACCTAGTAAAACCTGAAACAGTTATAACCCAATCTCCAATTCAAAAACGTCATGTTCAAAGCAACAAAGTCTTTATTGAGAATGTTGACAAAGTAATTATTGAAGATGTGTTTAAACCAGAGGTTATACACAAGAATAAGAACATTCCTAGTTCTAAACATATTCTTTGCGGGCCTCATGAATTTGTGGAAGTTGTGTATTGTTCACACAAGCCTCATGTGACAAAGGCAGAACAAGTGAAAGTTAAACCTGTGAAGGCAAAGAAATCAGAGAAACCAAAAATTTCTGATAAGGAGTTGATACGTTTCATTAATCCTCCTAGTTCTAAGCCATCATCTGCTAGAGTTTTCAAGTTGAAAGGAATTGACACAATGTTTGCTGAGAAAGACATTCTGATTAGTATCATTAAACAGAAAGTAATTGAGAGCGTCTTTTACAACGAAACTGATAAGTTGAAAGATTTGGAACGTCAATATGTTTGTGCCAAGACATCAAAGTCATCAGACCCAGTAATTAAAGCAAAACAATTGTTAAAACAAGCTAAAATGGTTCATTTTGTAAAATCAACTGGAACATATACATTGAAAAGTTTTTCAAATTGTTCTAACCTTGACTTTTATATGGAAAATAAGTCTGTCATTTATGATGATTTGGCCAAACGTTTCACTAAAAATGTAAGTTATCAACCATCGGTTGCATATGTTTCTACCAAACCTCAACATGGTCATGTTGACATGCGAAGTTGTTTTTTGTGTGGTCAACAAGGTCATGTGGTAAGAAACTGTGGTCAACAGAAAGTTCAAAATCTCCTTTTGTCAAGGATCATTCTAAACCGATTCTGTAATAAAGGAGATTTTGAAACGACCAATGTCGTGTGAGGATGATACACATATCATGTTTTCTAATGTGAATCCTCGAAAGGTAATTCATGTGGATGAAACTCATGGTCAAGTGAAACCAAAATTCGTTCCAACTAAGCCCATAAGTAGGAACACAAATTCAAATATTGTTCAAGCTGCTTATCTGAGACGAAAGTCTAGGAAGCCGGCAACATATTCTCAAGTTGCTGAACAACAGTTGAAGGCTGTTCAAATTAATGATCTAAGAGAAACATAAAAGGTGCCCAAGACTGAGGCCTGCGCTACCTTTTTGAACTAATCATATTTACTTTGTGTGTAGGGTACATCCAAGACTGTGTCTGGTGAAAACTGGATAATGGATAGCGGATGTTCTCATCATATCACTGGAAATCTCAACCTATTGACCAATATAAGAAATATTCAAGGAGGTTATGTATCTTTTGCTCGGAATTCTGGGGGCATGATCACACAAGAAGGTGAAGTTAAAATGGACACATTACTTTCGAAAAGGTCAATTACTGTGACAAGGTGGATCATAATTTATTGAGTGTGTCACAAATCTGCGATAAGAAGTACACCACGATATTTACTGATAAAGAGTGTCTTATCTTGAAACCGGGAGTACACCCGACGACATGGTTGTCATGAGATCACCACGATCAAATGATATTTATGTATTAAATATGAGTCCTAAAGTACCACGTCTATCGAAACATGTTTTGTCTCTAAAGAAACCGAAAAGGACTCTATTCTATGGCATCATAGAATGAGTCACATTCATGTTCGAAAGATGAATTATTTAATGGCTACTGACTTACTTGAGGTCGTCTCGTTGAAGAATTTTAAGTTATCTGATCACTGCGTTGCATGCAAGAAGGGCAAGAAAAAGAGAAAGTCTCATCCTTCTAAGTTATTGAATTCCATTGATACTCCTCTTAAACGACTCCATATGGATTTATTTGGTCCTGTGAATCGTGCGAGTATTTATGGTGATTGGAATTGTCTTGTTGTCACTGATGATTATTCAAGATATTCATGGGTGTTATTTATGAGTTCGAAAGATCAAATACCTGTTTTGGTACAAAACCTTATCACTAAGATCGAATCACTATACAAACAAAAGGTGAGGAGAATACGAAGTGATAATGGTACTGAATTCAAAAACACTGTATTGGATTTCTTTTGTGTTCAAAAAGGAATTCACTGAGAATATAGTGCACCCTATGTACCTCAACAAAATGGTGTTGCTGAACGAAAGAATAGAACTTTGATTGAAGCTGCAAGAACCATGCTTGCTGATTCTAAGCTTCCCGTCCAATTCTGGAATAAGGCGGTGAATACAGCTTGCTATACGCTTAATCGGGTTTAACTGTTAAGCGACTCAAGAAGACAAGTTACGAGCTTTTGAACAATCGAAAGCCTAACTTAAAGTATCTGGAACCATTTGGGTGTCCGTGTACAATGATGAAGAAGGATGCGGGTAAATTTGAAGAAAAAGCTATCGAAGGTTATTTCTTGGGATATGCATCTCCAAAGAAACGTGTATTTAATTTCACGTCTGGTTGCGTTGAGGAATGGTATCATGTGGACTGTCAAAAGTACACCACTCCTCCTCAAGGGAAAGGTCCCGACTGGATGTTTGACTATGATGGCTTATTTAATTCCTTTATTCCTCCAACTGAACACCTTGATGAAGATCCGGTTCGAGCATACTTTGAAGATCATTTGATCATTCCAAGATTTTCAAGTTCTAATGATGTTGAAGCTTAACCTAACACTTCAACTGAAGAACCACATGTTGCTTCTCCAGTTACTATTGATAATTTATCTTCTTCTTCTGATGATGTTCAAGCTGAAGATCAAGTTATTGAACTTGACAGTGATAATGTTTCATCTCCTGAACTTGGTGAACATTACACTAATTTATTTGATAATGTCGTTGTTCCTGAGAATCCCACTCTCCGGATTCAAGGATATCATCCACAGGAGAACATCATTGGAGAACATCATGTGGGAGTTCAAATGCGTCATCAAGTTGCTTTGTCAAGTGAGAATAATGTATTGTGTTCCTATGCTGATTTACATTCCTCTGGAATTGTAAATATTGCTAAATTCACTTGCTTTCTATCTCAAGTTGAGCCAACAAAGCCTCGTATGGCTCTTCAAGATCCTTCTTGGGTTGAAGCTATGCAAGAAGAATTACAGCAATTTGCACGTTTGGGTGTTTGGTATTTAATCGACAAACCTGCTAGAGTCAAGAAAGCTATTCCGACTAAGTGGGTATTTAAATGTAAGAAAGATGATCGAGGGGTGATTTTCCGAAACAAAGCACGTTTAGTGGTGCAAGGTTTTCATAAGAAAGAGGGTATTGATTACACATAAGTATATGTTCTAGTTGCAAGATTAGAGTCGATTCGAATCTTTCTGGCGTATGCTACTTATAAGAATATCAAGGTCTATCAAATGGATGTTAAAAGTGCTTTTCTCAATGGTGAACTACACGAGGAAGTTTTTGTTTTACAGCCTCCTGGTTTTGAAGATCCTGATTATCCGGACCGAGTTTATCGATTAAACAATATGGTCTACATCAAGCCCCGAGACGCTCGCCGACCATCTAACTGATAACGGCTTCAAGCGAGGGACTGTCGAATGCACTTTATTTCATAAGACTGTTAGTGATGATCTTCTCCTAGTTCAAATTTATGTCGACGACATTATCTTTGGGTCTACAAATGATACGTTGTGTAAAGAGTTCGAGAAGTCCATGCAAACGAAGTTCGAGATGAGTTCGATGGGAGAGATGAATTTCTTTCTAGGGTTGCAAGTTCACCAGTCTGCAAACGGAATCTTTATTCATCAGACCAAGTATGTGAACGATGTCTTGAGCCATTTCAAGATATATTCTAGAAAAATCCCTCCTACTCCTCTACCAGCGGTTCACAATTTATCACCCGATGAATTGGGGGATACCGTTGATCCTACCCACTATCGAGCCATGATCGGTTCTTTAATGTATCTAACGGCTTCTCGCCCAGACATTATGTTTGCTGTTTGTCTTTGTGCTAGGTTCCAAGTACGTCCACGAGTGACTTACCTAGTTGCAGTTAAGCGAATACTTCAGTATCTAAGGGGAAATCCAAACATCGGGTTGTGGTACCCCAAGGACGATCACTTTGAGCTAACTGCCTTCTCAGACCCGGACTATGGAGGTTGCAAGATCAACTTCAAATCAACGACTGCAGGATGTCAATTTTTAGGAAACCGGCTTGTTTCCAGGCAGTGTAAGAAGCAGACAACGGTCTCCACTTCAACCGCCGAAGCTGAGTATGTTGCAGAATCGAGTTGCCGTTCCCAGGTTTTGTGGATACAACAACATCTTCGCGACTACGGTTTAATGTTTATTACTACTCCTATTTTGATTGATAATTCTGCTGCAATTTCTATCACAAAGAATCCCGTACAACATTCAAAAACAAAGCATATCAAAATTCGATATCATTTTATACGGGATTGCTTTGAGAAGAAGTTGATTTACCTTGAGAAAGTACATACTGACTCTTTGAAAGCCGATCTATTTACCAAAGCTTTTAACAAAACACGTTTTCAATTTTTGCTTGGTTTAGACCCTCGTTGATATCCTTAAACAAGGATGACTATCTTTATTTTCTGTCAATATTCTTTTAAAATTTATTTTGAATTTAGGAGGTGAAAATCTAGAAAATACAAAAAGATTGTGCTTTTCTTTTGTATAGTTAAAACCCAAAAACATTAAAAAATTTTAAAACATTAAAAATATTAAAATCCAAAAACATTTGAAAATTTAGAAAAATCAAAAATATTGTGATTTCTTTTCTTTAATGCTTTACTCTTAAATATTTTGAAAAACCAAAAACATTTTAAAATTTGAAAATCCAAAAAGATTGTGATTCAGTTTGTACAGAAAAATCCGAAAATCCAAAAAGATTGTGACGTTTAATTTGTTTATAAGAAAAGAGAAAAGGACAAAAATATTGTGTTTTTTAAAAGTATGTATAGAGAAAAACCAAAAAGATTTTTGTATGCGTTCGTTGAAAATTATGTCAATTATCTACATTTGAAGGGCATGTATTTATATATGTTTGGTCCTGTCATTTACTTGTAAATGATCGGGTTAGCCATTCACGATAATGGAAAGTAGTTGGGGCGTTTATTATGCGTTTTTAGATTATTTTATCGCTGAAAATTATGTCAGTTATTAAGTGTGTGAAGCATGCTTGCATGTTTTGGTCCTATTATTCACTTGTGAATTGATGGGTTAGCTATTTATTTATAGACTTAAGTTAACTGGGGCGATTAAATTTATCTTTATTTTGTTTTATGTTCCTCAAAATTTTGAGTTTTTGAAGCAAAAAGAGAAAATGATAGTACATTGACTATCTTGACCCCAAATCCAGCAAAAAGTAAGCTTAAAAGACTATGTGATTAATTGCATTGGTGCATTGGTAGGTCTTAAAACAAACAAGTAGAGAAAAGTATGTAATATAAACATAAAGAAACGCCAAATTGAAAGGGGTGTTAGTCTCTAGAAAAAGTCTCAGTGAGGATGGCAGAAATGTAAAAAAACCTATCATACTCAAGCCTTATATTTGTTTGATCATCCAAAAATAAAATAAAGCAAATAACAAGCTTTGAAGTTCTGGACACTGTGAGTCTTTATGCGGCTTAATCATCTGGGTATTCATATGCATGAATATTTTTATTCGCTTTTAGAGCAAACCCAAAGTCATTAAACTTGATCACTGTTGTACCTCGTACAAATCTAAATTACTGATTTGATCAAACTCCGCTGTTAGTCATACATTGTTCCTCCCTTGCGCGCGTCTTAATACCATTAAGAAACGGACCCCAGGGGATACAACGTATGTAAACCGACAGATGGACTCGTGCATATTCATTCATAGTAACAGAAAATCAATGCATTGCTCATAAACTTTTATAAAAATCAAATTTTGATCAACAATATAATGGTTTAAGTAAAGTTGGGGTGATACGACAAAAATCAAATTAAGCTTGAACCGAGATTAGAGGCTGATAGTTTATGATATTCTGTGCTTTAATTGAATCGTTAATCATATCACAAAAACACTTGAAAGGTTCTTATTAGATTTAAGTGGACAACAATACCAATGACCGACTTAACACCAGTCATAATATCGCTGAAATATAAAATTGTGATGGAAGGACAATTTGGTCAATATGATTCTCTGCTCAAACTCATCAAAAATCCAAAATTATGTACTGCTTTTGAAAAATCATACAAAAACACAAAAATATTTTACTTTTTAACTTTATTGGATAATTTTCTGGTAAATTTTTTGTTTTTAACAAAAATTTAAAATTCCAAAGGCAAGAATGTCTTTGATATGAAATCCGATTCGCTTCTCGACCCGTTTCTTGAGGAGATTCAGAGTTGGTTCAGACACAAGCAAGCAAGTAAGATCATCAAGGCATTCAGGATTGTTGATCAAGAGCAGAAAGAAGAAGCTATTGCTCGAGCCAGTGCCAACCAGAATACTACCTTCAAGGCCGTGTCAAAAGTACAAGGTGACATTGTTTCTTGGATGTTTGATTATGAACTTACGGTATACATTGTTAAATTGGAGAAGGGTCTCCAGTACTACGAAAGGAAGACTGATCTTCTCTCATTACCGAGATGGGATGTGCGCACTCTGGCGTATTGTTCGTTTATTAATCGCGACGATGACTACCACGCTAAGAGTTTTCACCAACATTTGGTGTTTGAGGTGAATCATGGTTTTAAGTACTTTAAGCTACAAATTCCTATCTGCAAGCGTCTCAATGAGATTGATCCAAAACGGGTTGGAAGAAGTTGATCCTTAAAGTAAAGCCGCCAAAGACTGTGACATTCGTCAAATTCGGGTTTCGATTTTCTTCCGCGTTTTATTTTAATAAATTATACTTCGAACCCGTATTGTATTGTAAACCCGACCCGGTAATTTTATACATCATTTAAGTCGATCTTTAAATCTTCCACGTACTTAGTCCATCAAACCCGTCATGTAGGCGTGTACTAATCGTTGTTCATTTAGCATAAAAAATTAGTTTATAAATTGTAAGGGGTAATCTTTGCCATTATCGAACCTATATTAACATTTATTAAGTTTTATACCTTTTCGTAAAACACTTGGAACTTGGAGGGCATTTTATGTAATTATGTAACCTATATTTCAACCAACAAAACCCTAACCCTATCTCATTTTATCAATCCTGCCGCCACCTTCAATCTTTAGCCGTTTTCCGGGGAGAAACCGCCGCCGCCACCTTTGCCCGCCACCACCGCCACTAACTTTCCTTCCTCTCTTATCTGTAAACCATCACCCGCAGCCACCCAAAACCGCCCCTTTCCCACTCATAGTTCGTTTTTCCGGCAAGCCTCCCCCTCTCTCGTTTTTCCGGCGACCGGAAAGCCAGCCGTCGTGCCTCACTTTCTCTATCTCCCTCTCTCCGGCTCTTTCTCATGCCCCGGCCACTGTCACTCTCTCTCTCTCTCTATCTCTCTATCTCGTCTTCCCCTCGGCTCGTTTTCCGGCGACCAGAAAACCCGGCACCGTGTTCTCCTTCTCCCGCAGCCGCTCTCTCTCTCCCTCTCGGACTCTCTCTCTCTCTCTCAGTCGCTCTCTCTCTCTCTCTCTCTCTCTAACTCTATCTCCGGTTCGTTTTTCCGGAATCAACTCCGGCGCCGTCATGCTCAAATAATAGGTAAATATAATTTGGGTTTTGGTATTGCTAGTTTTTGTATAGAGTTGTTTTGGATTTTGGAAAATATAAACGATCGAGTAATGGATAGATTAAGTTATTATGGGTTTAATTAACAATCGTTATCTCGGTTCGGTTGGTTGGTTACGTTAGCTGTTGAACTAGAGGTCACGGGTTTCGAGTCTCATCCTAGAGCGGTTTTAGTGTTATTTTTATACTTAACAAATTTCAGTTGCTATTAGTACTAATATTATTACATAAAAATTATTATTAGTATTATTACATATAAATTACTATTATATTTATTATTATTATAATTATTATCATTATAAATATCAAAATTATTATTATTATTAAAGATCACATTATTATTATCTATTAAAATCATATTTTTATAATTAACTATTAGCAATAATATTATTATATTTATTTCGTGAACTCGTTTAGAAATCGAACCAACATCGAGTATGGTATCATTATTTACTATCAATATTATTTATTATTACTATTATTATTATTATTATTATTATTTTTATCAACAACACTTTAATTAATACTAAGATTTTTATTCTTTAACTATTATTATTAATACTATACTATATTAGTATTGTTAATAATAATTATTGATATTATTATTATCATCATTATCTTATATATCTATATCTGTATATATATATATAACATATCTTTTTAGAATTATTATTGTTATTACTATCATTATCATTATTAATATTATTATAAACTTTATTATCAATTCATTTTTATAAAACCGAACTCCTGATTTAAACCCGTCTTATTTCTATTTAATATTGATTTAGCTATTTAAAAGCTCAATCATATAATATTATTTTATTTTAAATTATCAATTAAATACGGGTCCCTAATCGTTAACAAATTTACCGGTAACCCGATTAACAACCGAACCTTCTCGTTCAATGTTTCAAATGAAGTTTCAACTAAAGTTCAAGTTCATTAATATATCTTATTTATTCGTTTTCATTTAGCTTTCAAGTTGGAATCGTTCGTTTCGTTCGCAAGCTTTCTACATTTCGATCATTTTTTATTTCTCGATTAGTCAATCTAGGTGAGTACATTTCATCCCCCATTTTCCCTTTTATGTTTTGGGGGTAACATGCATACTTATTCAAAACAAGAATGATTTATTATACATTTTTCTCAAACCACAAACTTTAGGGTATATGATACTTGGAATACTTGCTCTTTTGTGTGTTATATGCCTCATATGCTTTACGTGCGCGAGTGTTTATTTTTATGTTGTTGTTGAGCCTCATTAAGTATGATCATACGCTCCCCTAACTACTTAGACTTGTGCTAGTAGAATAGGGCCTCATTATCCGAGTATGTCGGTTGTTACCGAGTAGAAAGGATCCTCATTTACATATGTTTTATATGCCATGATTGATGCTTTTATTTATAGTCACATATACGTTTGTGGATTTCGCTCATATTATATATACTAAAACTATGAAATTTCTCACCAACATACGTGTTGACAAAATATTATTTTATGCATTGTTACAGGTTGGAGTTTTATCGACTTGAGGACTTGACGGAAAACGTTACCAAGACTATTAGGATATTAGTAAAACGAACAATATATTTTTTTACTTGTGTTCAATTTGTTTGTATGACCAAGATGTGTTGATTAAATATTTTTCACTTTAATAGTGTCTTGTGTTTTGGGCAATCAGTTGCACCCCGGCATGTTCCGCCTTTGGTCGGGGTGTGATAAAGACGAGAAGCGTGTGCAGTGAAGACAATAAACCAAAACATGCATTTATCTTTCAACCGCTGGTACTACGATAATCGTACGGGTGAGGCCGTCATTGTTCTTGGTACAGGTTTAAAGACTGAGCTGATCAAGATTATCGATCCGATGTGGTTGGTTAACTTAACAGAGACTGACAATGATATGCTACACAAGAACAAGATTCTGATTGAGCGCAATGAAGACTTTGACCTGGCTATGCAATTCCAACGCGTTGTGTGTGTTTGTTATAAAAACGGAATTCATAGTTGCAGAGACTGGCAGTCCAAGCGCTTCAAGTAATTTAAAGACAAAGAGCTCAAGACGAGGGGGTGTCTGTTAGTGCACGGTTTTGTGTCTCGAGTCTATGTATTTATCATTAACGTATTTGTCGTTTTGTTTAATGTAATAAACAATTAATTTATATTGTAGTTCGTTAATGTAATAGTCTAGTTCGCTAAGGATGTTTAGCGAACTAGATCTAAGTTAGTTTCCTCTTGATTCGTTAAGGATGTTTAATGAATCAGGAGATGATTCGTTAAGTCATTTATTTTATTATGTATGTAACGAAGTAGTGTCTAGTTTGCTATGGAATGTTAGCGAACTAGACCTAACTTCTATATATAGTTACCTTTGTCATGTTTAATTTAAGTTTTTGAGATTTAATGTAACGAACCTCTGTCCAATCTCTCTCAAGCTTCACTATAATATTATCATACATACATACACCTAATATATATATATATATATATATATATATATATATATATCATATAACATTCAATTAAACGTAACTATGAACTAGATCCGTATTTAGGATTAATCGTATTTATACAGATCTGAGATCTGTTTATAGTTTAAGGATTGATCCAGGTTCAAACATGGGTTTGTTTTTATCATTCTCATACAGATATAAGATTTCCCAAACAAATCCGAACCTAAATGAACGATTTCTAATTATAAACGTACCTTAAACGAGTCAATGTACAAACACGGTCTAGTCTTGATATTGCTTTGGTTCATCACGACAATCAAGCACCAACGGGTTCGGATTTCCACTTTCGGATCTTGGCTTGGGTTATAGGATAGTGTTTGTGTGTGTTTTTTATGGTGTAGGCTATGGTGTAGAGTTGGATAAGAATGGACAGGTTTAGGTTTTAAGGGATATTTATACTCCCCTAAGCCCATGGACCTAAGGCCTATTCCATCTCTTATTCAATCTTTTAAATTCCAAGCCCATCATCTTATAGTTTATTTATCTAAACCGACACACGACACTTTATTAAATAAACGAAATTTCATTTATTTATTATAATCAAAGGTAGGATGTTACATATATTATCCCCAATTAGACTCTTTTATCCTCAATCGGGTCAAAATGGGTGGATGGGGGTTAGTGTCTTAAGGAAAAAGAATGTTCGGGTTGAAACGGGTTTTGGATTGATACGAGTTCGGTTTGGGTTTATTATGTTTCTTTTTGGACGAATTCTTATATTTTTTTTATTTAATTTTTTGAATTTTTTTCTGAGGAATTTTCTGTTAAGATTAAAAACCCGCAAAAAATATTCAAAAATAATAATAAAAAAGCCATAACTCAATATATATATATCAAAAATAAAACAAACTAAAAAAACTAAAACGTTTCCTCCATTGTCGTCATTAAAAAAATAAATAAAAAATGAACAAAAAACAAAAAAAAACTCAACCCTAACCCGTTCCGACCCATGACCCGTTTCCACCCAAATCTAAACACAACTCATGTAGGTTCGACCCAATTGATAAACACATGACAACGTTGGTTCCAAATCTAAACCTCTGTGACAAATACAAAGTAAGGTATGTATTATTTCCTTATTTTTAATTAGTAGAGTAATTGTGTTGTTCGACTAATTGATAAGAATAATTATTTATTTGGTTTAATTATGAGTAGAATTAGTATGTTGTTCAATTAATTGATAAGAATAATTACTTATTTGGTTTAGTTATGAGTATAATAAATATGTGAAGTTGTTTACAGTGATGATTTCAAAGATGGTTAAGTTTTGGATTGCAACGAATAGAAACATAAATGTTTATATGGATGGATTTCTAAGTTTTGTAGATTATGCAGTCACCAATTTAAAGAAATCGAGCAATAAGCCAATAAAAAAAATACCGTGTCCATGTCAGACTTGTGTAAACCACATATCACTCAGTCTGGATGATGTGAAACATCACTTATTCAAACATGGCATACATCAAAACTATACCATATGGTCTAAGCATGGAGAAAAGGATGAGCCCCAAATTAGTTATCTGATTTTGGATGACAACTATGATTATGCAAAGTTCGTAAAACTAACTGAAGATGTTGAGAAGCCACTTTACAAAGGCTGTCCTGACTTCACGAAATTGTCTGCGCTGATGCAACTTTTCAATGTGAAGAGCAAGTACGGAGTTTCGAATAAATGCTTTACATAATTCATTCTTGAATTTAAGAAGATGCTTCCAGAAGGTAATGAAATGGCTAGTAGTTCATATGAGGTTAAGTGAACATTCAAAGCAATGGGGCCAGGTTATAACAAAATGCACGCTTGTATTAACGACTACATTCTTTACAAGGGACTGTAACAAAAATATGAAGTATGTCCCACTTGTGGAAAATCAAAATGGAAGGAAGATGATATTAACAAAGTAACATACAATAAAATTCCAGCAAAAGTATTATGGTACTTTCCCATAATTCCACTGATTAAACGAATTTTTCAGTCACCGAAGACTGCACGAAATTTGAGATGGCACACAGAAAGTAGAATAAAGGATGGTGTTTTACATCACCCGGCGGATTCACCCGCATGGGCTGCTCTAGATGACATATATGAATTTATTAAACAAGATCCAAGAAGTTTGCGGCTAGGCATTGCAGCTGATGTGGTGGATGTTAATAGTGGAAATCGACACCATAGTGTCTGGCTAGTTTTAGCTGTCATTTACAACCTTCCACCATGGTTGTGTATGAAAATGATGTCCATCATGATATCGTTATTGATATCGGGAACACCGGGTAACGATATTGATGTATTTTTAGCACCGTTTATTGAAGATCTACGACATTTATTCGATATGGGGGTAGAAACATACAATGCATATGCTCGAGAAAGGTTTATGCTATATGCTGTTGTCTTATGGACCATAAATGATTATCCTGCCCTTGGTACACTTTGTGGTTGTCCATATAGTGGCTTCTTTGGTTGTGTAGTTTGTGGTAAGGAAACAAACTGTGTTAGACTAAGAAGATCAAATAAGCAAAGCTATGGTGGCCACAGACGATATCTACTTTATGACCACCCGTTCAGAAAGCAAAAGAAGGGATTCGATGGAACACAAGAGTTTCGAAGTGAATCAATACATAAGAACGGGGTAGAAATATATAACGAGATGCTATATTGTATATACATTTGGGTTAAGGACCGCAAGAACAATGCATCAGCCATGCAACAAACTTCGAACGGGAGAGGTGGGAAAATAAAAAAAAAGGGGGAACAAAAGAATCAAATACAATAGAAGAAGGAAGCAATGGTAAACGCTATTGGAAGAAATTTAATATTTGGCATCGGAAAATTAGATATTGGCGGTTTAATTCTGTCAACCATTGTATAGATTTTATGCATATTGAAAAGAATTTTGCAGAGAGTCTGATTGGAACACTGTTATACATTCCGGGAAAGACGAAAGATGGATTGGAATGATATGGACTTAAGGCCAGAGTTAACACCTAAGAGAGACAGCACAAACATTAGGCTTCCGCCTGCGAGTTACACATTAACAACAGAGGAAAAAGACAAGTTTTGCAATACGTTGCATAAGTTAAGGGTCCCACAAAGGTATTGTTCAATTTTTTCTAGTTTGGTTAGTCTAAAGGACAGGAAGCTAATAGGACTTAAATCACACGACTATCACACGCTTATGCAACAATTTTTGCTCCTTGCAATACGATCTATTTTGATACAACCCACAATATATGCTATAATAAGGTTTTGTTCTAATTTTTATATTCATATCACCATATCACTTCTTAATTTTTTGGTAAGTTGGAATAAAGCATGTGTTTAGGTGACCGTATAATTTTTTATTTCAGGTTTTGTTTTTTTTTCAAATCAATTTGTTGAAAGGAGATTGAGGTCGAGGAGGTTGACAAATTGGAGGCAGATTTGTTTGTGACATTGTGCCTTCTCGAGAAATACTTCCCTCCATCTTTTTTTTATGTTATGGTTCATTTAACCGTGCAAATTGCTAGGGAAGTTAAGTTATGTGGTCTTGTATGCTTTCGGTGGATGTATCCATTTGAAAGGTGTATGAAGGTTATTAAGGGGCATGTGCGAAACAAAAATAAGCCAGAAGAATGCATTGCTGAACAGAATGTTGCTGAGGAGACGATTGAGTTCTTGAGCGAATTCAAAAAAGACTTGAAGACTATTGGTATTCCTAATAGTTTGAGGAACTCCATTGAAAATAAGAATAGAGCAAGTAATAAATACGGAATCCCACTATCAACGGGTAAATCGTTAGACGACATTTCTTCATATGTGTTTGTGAAAGCACATTTCTATGTGCTGTCAAATACATCCGAAATTATTCCTTATATCGAGTAAGTATTATGCACATGGATTATATTATTTTATTTTCTACTACATGGTGTATAAAATTCGTCAACATTTTATTTAAATTCGGAACATGGCATTTCTTGAACAACAACATCCTGACAAGAAAACAACATGGCTAGAGAAAGAGCACAACTTAAAGTTTGGTATGTGGTTACGATATGAGATACGTACGTATACTACATATTTTATAACAGCGTTACTAGTAAAATATTTGTTATATTTGATCACGTGGAATTGAAGTTCACCCTTGTAGTATATATATATCAGGTTGAGAGAGAGTTAGCGGAATCGTGAGAAACTATATCAGAGACCGTACGGTGGATTTCTTATGGACCAAATAGAAACGTATTGAGCTACGAAGTTTATGACATCAACGGATTTACATTTCGTACAAAATCTCAAGAATGCACCAGAACAGTGGGGTTAGTGTAGTAGCAACTGACTTGCACATTTTTATAGGACATATGGGTACTTGATTACCATTTTAGAAAAATCCCGTTATTCAAGTGTGACTGGGTTGACAATAAAAATAGGATAAATAAAGACGATTTTGGGTACACATTGTTTGAACTTAGCAGACTAGGACACAAGAATGATCCTTTCATATTGGGCTCACAAGCACGACAAGTTTTTTATGTGACAGAACAACTCGATAAAAAATGTCAATAGTAATCAAGAATCCTACAACAACTTATACGCATGCGTACGAAGCTGAGGAGTTTAGTACGGTGATTAGTTATGAGAATGAAAATGTATTGCCCTCTATAGACAAAAAATATTTGTGGAAGAAATCCCGAGATGACTATTACTGCAAAGACGGTCGGGATTTAGTTATACGTACTAAGGTATGCATTTCTTTCTTGATAATCAACTGATGCATATGTTAAATCTGAAACGTTAAGTTGTCATCATGCACATTTGTATAACTGTAGCTAACGATTACATTTAATTGTATCAGGCACAAGTGGACCGTTTTTGATTATCATGGACGTTGACCATTGGCTCGCATCGTTACTTAATATTATACTAATATAATATAGTTGTAATATATTATATAATATTTTCTCATTATTTGTTTAGTCTAATTGTTATGTAATATTTTCTCATTATTTGTTGAATCTCGTTATTAATTATTATGTAAATATGCTTAAATTTGGCTTTGGAAAGAAATGGTATATTAAGCTATTTACAAATCTGATTACATGTTATAGGGACTAGATCAACATTGATGGATTTTCGGCTTGCAAAGTGGCCATAATTACCTGCCACTACATTCATTAACCTAAGTGATTTCATTTATATCATAAATACGTAGGAAGTATAAAATTCAATATTTAATTGACAATAATATCTTACTTTCTTCATTTAAAAGACAATATTTTATAGAATTTGAACAATTAGTAATAATTTTTAGTCACCACTACTAAAATGAAAGAATACCATATTAGACTTATACCAAACATAGAATAAATTTAGGTGATTATTTTACATTAACAAAATCAGGCCAACCATTAACATAAACTAAAACCATATCAAAGCTAAATTTCATTCATATAATTAATAAGTGGTAAATACAAAAAGTTAATGTGCACAAATATATTATCTTATATAAACATAAAATATCTAAATAATATAGATAGTGAACATTGATTGGTCTTCACTACAGTTGAAACTGGCCCTCAACCCCACATCCAGCAAGTTCTCGTCCAGAAATTTGCCCCACTTACGAACCTTCTATTGACGCGAACGATGATACGCATCATTCCGACGAGCAACTGTTTCAAAACCCTCCCCATAATCACCAAGTCTGAACTTCAAACTGAAGTTCCTCGACTGGATGCCGTACCGGTTCACAAATGCAACCGGTAGTTTCTGCAATATTGAAACAAAATTTCAAGTATAAATTAACTTATTATACAATAATGTTTTATTGAAATTATAGTAAATAAGAGAATAGTTATAACTTACAATAGAACCCTTAATCAACCTCTTGAAGGTGTAATCGTATTCGAGCCCTTGCACGTTCGTGAGGTCTTCTAGAGTAAATTCAAAAGTACATGCATACATATCAAATATTATGATCAAACTTTAAAAAAAATCAAAATTGGATTCATATAATAGATTGTACAATAATAACTACCCTAATTCATGTATTAACTACATTCATTATATGTAAAAACGCAAATAGAAAGGATGACGAAATCGTGCATGGTTGCATACACTAGTTATTCTTAAATCAAACTTGTAAAGCATGAAATACCTTCGTTATGGTATAGATGCGTGATGGATATCAGCATGATCTTGAATTTTTTTGAAAACTGACTTGGGGTATAACAGGGATGACGAAAAGACGCTTACACGATGGATTATATTTCGTGTTTTGAACAAAAAGGCCCAATTAATAATCTTTTAAGCAAAAAGGCCTATTGAAAAACATAATTTAGTCTTTAGTCACACATTAAAATTAAAACTGCCACTATAATCACACCTAATTAGTTAGTAATATTTTTGCACACCTAATAAAATGAAAAATTATAATCCGGATAATAACGATCTATAAAGAAGGAATTGTTTTTAGAGTCACTATTGTTTAACCTTTAGTCACATTGTTACATAAATACATGACCCTAACACACCTTTAGTCACACTCTTTTGTAGAATGTAACTGTGACTCTAAACTACAAAGACAACACAAACGTTTCCTTAAAGAATATAAAGAATGTAATGGTCACATGTTGACTAAAACACTTCACTAACATTTCCTTAGTAATAAACATTAGTCACACCTAACGATGTGAACAATTAACATATGTTACTTCTAGTCACATATTGTATGGATTGACCATCACCAAAATGTATAATTTTTCACACATCAATATTCGATTTTGATCAAAAAGTAATTATACATCAATAACATTCATTGTATATTGAACATTTAGTCATACCTAACAAAGTGAACATTTAGCATATTTTACTTCTAGTCACAAATTGTATGCATTTACCATCACCATAATATATATTTTGTCACACATCTAAATTGGAGATGTGACCAAAATGTAATTATACATCAATAACGATGATTGTTTATTGAACATTTAGTCACGCCTAACTTAGTGAACAGTTAACATATTTTACTTCTAGACACATATTGTCTGCATTTACCATCACCATAATATATATTTTATCACACAACCGAATTGGAGATGTGACTACAAACTAATTACACGTCACTAAAAATTCCTTAGTAATGAACATTTAGTCACACCTAAACTAGTCTTACACTAGTTGAGTTACTGTTGTCACGTTTTCCAATGCTGAGGGACAAACTGGTTGTTCAGTATTAATAACATTGCCTTTATATGTTTTTGTACTTAAAATGGCACCTGCACATTATTTTGTTCATATCTTTTAGTTCGGATTTTCTCTCTCGGTGTTAACTATCAAGGTAAGTATGCTGGTTTTTATATTACATGCATGTATATGATAGTCTGGAAGTTGGACTTTTTAGATTATAAACAGTTTGAAGCATCAGTGTGTGTATATTGTTGTGTGTATTAATTAAATGTGTTGATTTTGTTGTTACAGATCGATAAAGATTACTAATGTTGAGGAAGATGACATGGAAGATGATAAAGTGCTGATTTGGTCATGGACTTTCAAGGAAAGTCTGAAAGGAAGATCACAAGATTTCAGTTCAAGTCTAATATCCGTGAGATGGTGGATTATTTCTCATAATATCATCTGTCTGAATCTTTGTAAAATTTTCACCATCATTATTATAGATTCGACTGAGGTCGACAAACTGAATCTTCGGATGGCTGGGGTGCTGCCAAGACATCCATGGGCAATTTGATAGATCCAAAGTTTCAAGTTAGTACACCGAGGTCTACTGTATCATTAGTTAGGCTAAATCAAGTTTAGGAATTGAGTTTGTGATTTAGGTCTAGCATTATCCATGGGGGAGTTTGTTAGAGCATTTTTGTTTAATGCTATGTCTAGTGAGCTTAATGTGTCATTTGTATTTTGTAAAGGGCTATTATCCAAGGGGAGTTCGTAAAGGAATTATATTTAGATTCACTAGTTTTTAACCTTTAGTCACATTGTTACATAAATACATGACCTTAACTCACCTTTAGTCACACTCTTTTGTAAAGAATGTAACTGTGACTATAAACTACTAAGACAACACTAACGTTTCCTTAAAGAATGTAAAGAATGTAATTGTCACATGTTGACTAAAAAATATTTACACTTCACTAACATTTCTTTATTAATGAACATTTAGTCACACCTAACAAAGTGAACAATTAACATATGTTACTTCTAGTCACATATTGTATGAATTTACCATCACCATAGGATATAATTTGTCACACAACCATATTCGAGTTGTGACCAAAAAGTAATTATACTTCAATAACGATGATTGTCTATTGAACATTTAATCACACCTAACAAAGTGAACAATTAGCTTATTTAACTTATAGTCACAAATTGTATGCACTTACCATCACCATAATATATATTTTGCCACACATCTAAATTGGAGATGTGACCAAAAAGTAATTATACATCAATAACGATGATTGTCTATCGAAGATTCATTCACGTCTAACAGAGTGAACAATTAACATATTTTACTTCTAGACACATATTGTATGCATTTACCATCACCGTAATATATATTTTATCGCACATCCAAATTGGGAGATGTGACAAATAAATACTTATACATCAATAACGTAGCCTTAGTATTAAAAATTTTAGTCACACCTACTAAAATGAACTGTGACTATAAACTACTTAGACTTCACTAACAATTTCTTAGTATTAACCGTTAGTCACACCTAATAAAGCGAACAATCATCAAATTGTAATTCTTGTCACATGTTTTTTTGCATTAACCATGACCATAATATATAATTTGTCACACATCCATATTCGAGCTGTGGCCATAAACTTCTTATACTTCAATAACTATTTCATTAGTTTAAATTTGTAGTCACACATAATAAAATGGAAGTTGACCATTTGTTACTTCTAGTCACATGTTTTTTACATTTGTCATGACTATTAGTTATCGTTAGTGACACACTGTAATTTTAACTGTCACCATAAACTTTAACATATGGTAACACAATAAATTAGTGTGACTAATAAAAGTAAACTTAAAGTCACACAAACAAATGCTTACTGTAATTGTAAATTATATTTACTCACAATTACGTTATGTCACTGAATTTGCGCCATTATATAGTGACACAAACAATTTCCATATGTGACCATATGTTTGTCTATGGTATCACAAAATTTTTTTACATTTGTGACAAACAAAAAACGTGACGAAATAGTGACATTTGGTCACATTCCGATTAAACGTCACTAATATTGTGACATACGTTATGTTTAGTGTGACTAAAGAGGTGATTCTCTATGTAGTAGTCACACAAGCCCGCTGAAATCATCACCAAACATTTCAGGAATTTTCAAGCATACATACGGTGACACTTTTCTTTGAAAGTGTCACATCGACCTGACAGGGTGTATGTCACTAAAAGTCGATTTTGTACTAGTGTGAGACATGGGAAATTTTTCCTTAGGGTATACATTGTGGTTGGTTTCCATTTCCAAATCCACTTAATAGAGAATTCTATGAAAAACTACATTGAGGCTATTCCTACAAACCATTATTTTTTGCTTCTATAATATTCGGAGATACTTTAACTCATTCTAGATATAATCCTTTAAATGGCTTGGGAAAAATTTGAACTGTTGGTCCATATAAATGAACCATTTTTGAAACCAATAAGGTACCTTGTTTAAAGATATTATCACTATTCTTTATGAACCATGAATGTTTTCTTCTTGGATTTTCGAAAAAATAAGCATTTTTCAAACCATTGGTTATAATCCCAGTAATTATATTTATAAACTTGCCTGCCACATGTCACGGGATATACCTTTCCTTTAAGATGCTTAATCCTCATTTTTATGGTGGTATACTTGCTTTTATAAATTTTTTTCTAAAATTGTACATATTTTTCTCTCTTTCTCCCGGATAGAAATGTCTTATTTTTGCTATTTCAGTAAGCTGTAAAATATTTTCATAGTATTGTCGTGTTTGATAAGATGTTGCTTCATTTGAAGCAATCTCAATATATTTTTGCATAAGAACACATGGATCATCGAAGAATTCGACATCCTCTTGATTTAAAAGAATTATTTTCTTTTGTCTCTTGGTTATGAACAAAAAATCTTCTTCATCATTGTCTTGGGCTACATAGACATAACTAGAAGCTTTTGAAACTTCTTCTTCTTTTTGGGCCTTTATCATGGCCATGACCTTTTCATATAATGGGTCATTTGGATCAATCCAAATTTCAGTATCATTCGTGTTGTTATGAACTACACTTGAGCTAGAAGCATTATATGAAGCTATAAGCCTTCTTGTACTCGTTTGCGCTAGGACAATATCCTGCCTACTACTAATAATTCTACCTCCTCCTATGTCAGGAGAGCCTCTTCTGCGAGGAATCATTCCTAAAAAAATTAAATTATGCCGAAGAGATTATTTTCTCTTTTTTTCTTTTAGGATTTTTATCCTTTCAGTAGAATCATGTATTATATTATAAGAAAGTCTTACGGACCGTTCTCTACTATATGGATAAATGGTGAAATCATGGCGTATATTATGATTCTAGTCATTTGGTCTCTTATAATTAGATTATTTAGGTTTATATCATGTGCTATATTATTGAATGAGATTTTTAAATGACCTTTGATTTTGATTTTACTCATTTATGTATTCCCTGGAAAGAAAATATGGAAGACTATTATCAGTTCCTTTTTTGTATAAAATTTCAAAGTCAAATGTGGCTAGCTGTGATCGCCATCTAGCAAACATTTGTACAAAAACATCATGTTTAAAATCCTTTTTAAGCATGAATCTAGCAGCTTGACAGTAAGTTTTTTATTATAAACTTTTGGTTATATAAGTCATCTTGAAATTTTAAAACACATTTTAAATTGCAAAAATTTCTTTAGCTAAAGTAGCTTAATTTCTTTGGCTATCAGACTATTTTCCTGAATAAAATCTAACAAGATATTTTTGTTTAGTATGAGGAGAAGTTTTCTTTTGTATTCCTACAAAACCT
Source organism: Bidens hawaiensis (assembly GCF_021521415.1). Classification (NCBI taxonomy): domain Eukaryota; kingdom Viridiplantae; phylum Streptophyta; class Magnoliopsida; order Asterales; family Asteraceae; genus Bidens; species Bidens hawaiensis. Next base: position 90,476 of record NW_027505933.1, on the reverse strand, counting down.
ATATCCGAAGCATCTGTCTCCACTACCTTATCCCAATTTGGATTAGCAATGCTTTAGCATGGGAGGTTAGAGACCTTTTGTTTTATTTTTATTAATGCTTTTGTATGATTTTCTCCCCACGGCTTAGGATTCTACTTCAATCTATCATATAATATGAACGAATCCTTAGCTAGGTCTTGGTAGTATGGAGCAATATAATTTAAGCTCCCTGGAAATCTTTGTAATTGAGTTTTATCAAAGAAATTTTTAGTGAATTTATTTGTGAATTCTATACTTCTATTAATAAGAATTATTTTCCCTTTTTCAATCATATGTCCTAAAAACCTATCATTTTTTTGGAATAACATCATTTTTTGATTAGAAATTACTAGTCCATTTTTATAATGATATTTTTAAATAGATTTAAATGTTTGAAATGAGTCTCAATGTCTTCAGTTGTATGAATATTTATATCTTCTTTAAGGAAATTACTTTGGCTAGTATTTGCTCGGATTAATATTCCATTTATCATTTTCTCAATGGGTTGAGTTATAAACTCAAAGTAAAGGTTTTTCCCATTATATGTCGTTGTGAACCCCTTTTTATTTACTTCCTTTAATGGGAATATTTTTATAAGAAAGGAGTTCCTAGGATAAATTCATTAGATATATTTTTAACTAGTAAGAATGAAATAGCAATACATTCTCCATTGTTGCATTATTTTGCTTTTGGTAGTTTATATTTTACTCTCATATCTTGGTGATTTGCTGTTCGAAGCATATGTGTGGCCTTTTTAAAGTATTTTGTGGGTATAAATCATTCCCTTAGACAATTTAAGTCAACGCCTGAATCTATTAGGGCGATAAAATCTTTTTTTAAATTGTTCTCAACTAATAAAGTTATTCTTACTAGCCATTTTTAAGAAATAATATCTTCTATAGTATGAATATGTTCATCTTCTCCATTAAGAGGAGGAAATATCTCTGAATAAGTAGAGGATTTGGCTAAAGTCTCTCCTATAGTACTATAAATGTTGGTTTTTTCAAGATCTAGGATTCTTTTTTCATAGTCATGACCCTGTTTCTTTAAATTTACTATCTCCTCTTTTAATTTTGTGACTTCGATCTTTAAATCTTCAGGAGTTGAAGAATTATGTTTTTTATTATTCAATCTATCATGGACTTGTTTTGTAGTATAAAGACCATCTGGTTTCTTTACAATATCATTTTTCTTTTCTTCTTCTTGATAAAAATCAAGAATTTTTATCCTTTCTTTAAGATCTTTTATTCTTTTGAGAATGTCTTCTAAAGTTTTATTATTTATTACATTAATATCTTTCAATAATGTCGTTATCTTGGAACTTGGATATGATTTTATTTAATCTTATCATCCGTTTTTCATTTTTACAACAATTTTCGCAGTCTTCAAGACTTGAAGTTGGATCAAATTCATAGTCTGTAGATTCTTTTTGAGAGAACCCGCCATGGATCTAGCCGCGTCGATACATCGATTATACAATACGAACATGAATACTTTAAATATGGTTTATTGATAAATATATGATCAATACATTAATAAGTTATGGAGAGGATAAATAATAGATCTAGGACCTCACCATCTCTCATGTGTGTGATCTCTCTTAATTATGAGCATGGAACCACCTATATATTGGACACATGCTCCATTCGTTAAGTTAACTCTAATGCGTTATGCCTCCCTAACGAATTAGACTCCATTAGTCAACATTCCATGAAGAATGGTAATAACTTAACGAACTAGCCCTCATTCGTTATGCTTCCATAACGAATGGACTTATACATTAACGAACTAGCCTAGATCACTAACGAATGGACCTCATTCGCTATACAAACAATAGCGAATGGGCCATTTACAATAAATATTCAATCTAGACTATCTATAATTTATTCGATCGCTACGGACAACCAAATAGTGCACTAACACTTTTGTTTCAAGAATTGTACATAATTCTTCTTTAATGTTTTCCTCTATGTTTAGGTTATTAATTTTATTTTTCATGTTTTTCTCTGGTAGCATCTATTTGTTGTATGACCCTTCTTCTTACATGTATAACATGTTGGGGTCCATTCTTCTTTTCTTTTTGACTTCCTTCTATAACATTTTTCTCTTCTTTTAGCAAAGTATTTTCCTCTATAAGCATGTTTATAATGTAACATCCCAATTTTTCGTTCGGTTAATAATAATAATAATAATAATAATAATAATAATAATAATAATAATAATAATAATAATAATAATAATAATAATAATAATAATAATAATAAAATATGATAGGTTAAGTAGGCTTTTAGAAGGAATTAATTATGAACCAAAAGGGAAAGATGGGCCTTAGGTCCATGGGCTTAAGGGAGTATAAATACCCCTTAAACCCTAATCCCTTCCATTTTATCCAAATCTACACCATAGCCTACACCTTGATAACACACACAAACACCATCCTATAACCCGAGCCAAGATTCGAAGGTGGAAACCCGAACCCGTTGGTGCTAGATCGTCGTGAAGAACTAAAACAACATCAAGGCTTAACCGAGTTCATAAACCGACGCGTTTAAGGTACGTCTATATTTATAAATCGTTCATATAACATTTGATGGGTTAAATGTTAACCTAATAGAACCCGTATATATATATGCCTAAATCGCACCCTATAAACACGAACATTTGGATGATTGAATGGTTAGGGTTTGTAGGCGCTGCTTAGACAATTCCAATGATACCTAAATCATGATGTTTTGTTAAGAAATGAACGTTTAATCGCAGATCTGATATAATTTGACTGTTCTTGTTCTTATCAATTTTGACTTTGACCCTAGAGTCAAAGATCTGGATAAGAACAGTTGATAGTTTGTTATGGTGGATCAATTCGTTACTCGTGCATAACGAATGGGACTCATTCGTGTGAATTGATAACGAATCAGCCCTTAATTCATTAATCACCCATTCGTTAAATAAGATAACGAATCTGGTGATTCGTTATAGGCTCATTCGTTAAAATAAGATAACGAATCTGGTGATTCTTTATAGGCTCATTCGCTATGCTGAGATAATGAATCAAGTCTTGAGATGACGAATCAGATGGTAATAAGGGACGAATCTGGATAACGAACTAAGGAAGGTTATATAACGAATTAGATAGCGAATTAGGCTTAATTCGTTATAGCAAATGAGTTAGCGAATCGGATAATAATATTAAAATCCCAATGAAAATGTGTTAGGAAAGTTAATGGAAATAAAATTTTCCAAGCTGACCTGGCAGCTTAACCCCAGCCAGGGGCCTGCTCCTTGGACCCCGCTAGGGGCTGCCACCCCTAGAACCCCGCTGCCAGGGGCGCTGCCCCCGAACCCCCGTTCATTTTGGGCTATTGTTAGACTAGAAATGTGATATGGGTAGTGATAGTTAATTGTTACGTGTAATTGTTATACAGTTAGCCGTACACATCTCACGGAAGGAGTAACCATCAACAGTGAACGCAACCGAGTTCAGGTGAGTTTCTACCCCATTCCTTGTTATGTTTTCGGGGCTGTGTGCATACTCAATGTGATAGTTAATACACTTACCTTAAATGGTAAGTGTATGCTTGTGTGATATATGTGATAGTTACAAATGATTGTTTGTTGGTACGTGAACGATCTTCGGATATTGCAAGTACTGCCAAGTTAATAATACAGATATGGATATTGTATGTAATGTAAGGATGATTGCTTTTCGATACGTGAATGATCTTCGAATATTGCATGTATTTCCACGAATAGTGATTGTCTCCTTATATGGGTATTAAATAATAAATTATGTACAGAGTTCCTTCTACGGATAATATATAGAGTGTTCGTTTAATGGAAAGCATAGTGTTCCTTTAATGGAAGCATAGTGTTCCTTTAATGGAAAATATAGTGTTCCTTTAATGGAAAGTATAGTGTTCCTTTAATGGAAAGTACAGTGTTCCTTTAATGGAAAGCACAATGTTCCTTTAATGGAAAGCATAGTGTTCCTTCTATGGAAATATATAGGATGTTCCTTCTACGGAAGTATATAGGGCGTCCCTCTATGGAGAATTTATACAGAGCGTCCTTGTATGCAATATATATAGCATGGGCAATAGCCATGGTTCTTTTGATAGATATTATGTGACGTTTCTCTTATGGATATTTTTACAAGGCTAAGATATTAATATGTATCTTCGGATATGCAAGTATATGCATGTAATTGTATCTATGGTATGAGGTACGATTAACTAGAACTCACTCAGCGTAGCTGACTTTTAGTATGCACGCATGTAAATGTGTTTAATGAGCTAGCATGAGGAGGGCACATGGCATGGATTGAACGGCTGGCATATGAATATGAAGGAAATGGTATTTTAAATATGATGTTTATTATCATAGTTTTAAAGAAAAGATTTAATATTTTGTAATGAATGATTTAAGTTAACGTTTCCGCGAAAGTTTTAAATTAACTCTGATATTTAGAACTTTGTTTATGAGTAAATCCAACGCTAAAGTAGGGCTACCGGGATCGGGGCCTTACATATAATTTTTATAATACTTTGCTCTCTATTCTCTTTTTTACATTCCATTCCAAATTGCTTACAGAATTGACCTAGTTGTCTTTTTTTTTTTGTAATATTTTGTTTTTTTTATTTGGTGATTCAGCTTTAGTTCATTGCATAAGACTAGCGCTTCTTGGACACAAGCTCTTATGAGTCTTCCATAAGTATAATTATCATAAGTGATTTGAATACTATCCCCTCTACAAGTTTTTCTTACTCTTTCGACAAATAAAGGTGGTAGACCATCAATAAATTTTGACTTCCAATGAGAATTTATATTTTCTGAGAGTTCATAAACCCTTCTTAAGAAAACATCTAAATGATGTCAGGGTAGTCCATCTTAGACTATTTAACAAAGTTCTTATAGTTTCAGAATTATCTGACATTTTCAAGAAAATGTTCTATAATTGTGAGAATTAAAGTGTAAACTGCATCAAAAACATTTTAGCCATCTTCTGTGTTAATATGATTATGAATACGATTTTCAGGTTTAATATAATTATCTCACCAACATTTTAATTGTCCTATAAACCCTACAATTATCATTTTGCATACATTACTATCATTATTCTGATTATTTTTTGGTATTGTAGCGTACATCATCATTCGATGTGTCATCATGTATATTTGCCTATCTGTCTAGCCATCTAAAGTCCATTCATATATGGACTTTCCATTACAAGAATTGATAATTTCATATTCTTGCTCTTCATGAAGAACATCTTGAGGAGTGGGTCTAGGGTAATAAAACATTCTTTATCTTGGTTTATTAGCAAATTTTGTATTATAAGATTCTGGTATTTTTCTCTCATCCATTTTATTTATTCAATCTATTGTATAAGCTTTGAAAGTTTCTTCACACATGTTTTCCTCTTCCAAACTATTTAGTTCTAATTTGAAAAAAAATTTCTTTTAAAACTTCCATTAATTGGTTTCTGGTTTTCTTTTATAATCTTTTATTTCTGATGGAGGTTGAATTGTACGTTGGATCTTTATAAGTTTATTATATTTTGTATTACTTGTTTCTCCCACTTCTTTATTACCTGAAATGAATTTTTCTGTCTTGTTATTTGTTTCTTGGAGGATTTTTGATAAATTATTTTGCTTTATTAATTGGTTGACATGAAGGACAGTTGCCTGTAGAGATTCATTGGTCATTGCCTTTTTGAAAGCACAGAAATATATTTCATCATTTTCTCTTTTCATTATAAAGTATTTTTGGGGAAGAAATATTGATTTAACAATAATTCCTACAGTTAATGTAAAATTTTTCTATTATAGACACATATTTTTGAGAATATTTGTTTATGAATCAAACCGAAAATTCTACAATTTGTTGTAAAATTTCAAGATCTTTATAAAATTTATTTCCTAGTCTTATCCTTTCATCTCTTGAAAATGATTCCATAAACCATTTTATAAAAGGTTTCCACATCTCTTGTTTATATTTTTCACAAATCTGCTTTCTAATAGCAGATGCAGGACTAAAATATAATCTTTTGTATTCCATTATAAGTTAAAACTCATTTGAGAGACGGTATCTTCCTCTCTGACTTGCTGGTGATAGACACCTGAGACTAAATTATCATGGTTAATATTTAAAATTTCTACTATATTGGGTCTTATTTGAGAAGTAGAAGCCCTAGAAGGTTCAGAAATTCTACTTATAATCTAGAGGTGAAATATAGGACTTAGAAGAGGATGACCTAGCAAGCCTTTTTGATATTGATTTAAATTCGTTATATTCAAATTCTATTTCTATATTATCTTCAGGTGTGTCTATAAGTTTGTTTAACTTGTGTTTTATTTGTGATTATTTTTTTATTGCTTTATTTATGACCCAATTTTCTTGGAATGTTATTTCTTTTCATTTAACTGGTCTTCTTATGGAAATATTTGACTTCCCATAATTTGTTTCAATTAGAATTGTTTCATTATTTTGTTTGTTTATTCTTTTGTACCTAGCATTCATTGTTGTTAACAACCTATAGTATATCCTATAACATATATAAATTATTTATGAACCCTTTGCATAATTATATCCATGAGTTTTTACATATAAAGTTAAATCATCGTGTATATTTTGATCAGATAAAGACTTATGCAGGACTGTATAAACAACAAAATATTCTGGACCATGTGCTAAACTGGTTTTTATAATGCCCATCAATGATTGTTTCCAATTTAGATTACGAGCATCTTGTAATACTTCTATAAAACTTTCTCGTAATCCTTGTAAGGTTAAAGGTTTAAAAGCATCTTGAACCAATCCAACGTGAATAAAATTATAATCTTCTTTGTACCTGACTAAATAAGATAGGTTTATGAGTTTTATTATCATTTCTTCATTGCTGACTGACACAGATGTTTTAACAACTTGTTTCCATAAGTATATATATATATATATATATATATATTAATTATATGAGATCTAGTGCATTTTAGTTATTTTATTATAAGTAAATCAGACTTCTTTTATTATATAACTAGCTTTTGGACCCGTGTATTACACGTGATTTGCTAAATAATAAAAAAATAAGGTTCATTATTTGAAATAAAGGAACAAAAATTACAATTAAAAAAGAAATTAAATATGTTAGTACAAACAATAACAAGTCTAGAATACCAAATTATAAATTTGAGAAAAATCTTTTTTTATATACAACATTTGTTGTTTTATCACAAGTATTCTCATGGTCATCCAATATCACAAGTTTAAGACCATGTCTGCTGGTTACTCTGGGTAACACAATATATATAGTTGTCAATGGGAAACAAAGGATATCAGAGGAACAAACAAACCCTAGAAGCAGATTGCTTTTGACTCTTGTTAATCGTCATATCAAAGCATACAAAAAGAAAAAATTGTCTTATTTGAAATTTGAATGGAAATTTTTTATCAAACAGAGTCAAAGTAACTATATGTATAGCATGACGTTTGCTGTCATTGCCTGATATGATCAACGATTTTAGACCCGCACCAGACATCGACCCGGACGTCTTACCGGGTCATAGGTCGGACTAACCCGGGAGCTCAGACCAGACATTGACCCATATGACGTCATAAATAATATATATATATATATATATATAATCTAACTATCTATATAATTATCTACTGTAAAATCACATGTGTCACTCTCACGTCGTTCCCCATCACTTCTAGAGCAACTAGATTACTTGATTTCTGAATAAAGGCTTCTCATTGATATAACCTTATAAAATTTGCGGGTAATGGGTCTTACTGTCAGATCCTCCTAGTAGTTACACCACGGGTCATAAAAACTCCTCCCATGTATCCTTTCTCCTTTTCTCAAACCCTAACCATTGCATGCTGCCTCTCATTCACTCTAATTTCGTTCAATTAAAAAAACCTAATTGAAGATTTATACCCCCTACGATTTGCTAGTATCAATTCTATAAATTAGATGGTTATTGCAATTCGGTGCATCGATTATTCCATTGATCTCTTCCGTATGTTTGGAGAACAAGATGATAAAGGTACTACTTCCACTATTCATGATTTCAGTTGTATTTATGATTTGATTGTTCAAAATTATTCAAATTGATATAAGAAAAAGAGGAGATATCATGTTAAATAGAAGTCTAAACGAATCGAATCACGCTTGAAAATAAGTTATTTATTTTAATATATCTCATAATTTTGTATTTTTATTTGTTTATGTTGTCTAGTGAATTTTCATGGCAAGTTCATATATGGAGTTATTATAAAAGGTTAGAAGTTAATATGAAGAGGATGGTTTTCCTTTCAAAAACTTTCTCTTAACACATGGTTATATCTTATTGTTAATAACATTTTTAGTGAACGTGTCTAAACTATCATTTTAGTAAACGTGTCAAAATTTATTTTTTCATTGAAATATTGTTATAATATGGCTTTTAATAATCCCTTATAAATTATAACACTACACAGGGTTGCGTATATATATTGTTTACATTTAAAAGGCTTACATATGGTTTGCTCAAGTTGTAATGGTTGTATTTATCTTTAATGTGTTTTAGGGAATAAGGAATATGTTGAACCTTGCAAAAAACTGATGACCGAAAAACAAAAGAACTGTTGATACAAACAACAATTGTTCTCCATTATGAAGTTTTGGTAAACTACTAACCCAAACATCTGACCATCAAATTGCTGATATGAAATAACTTAAACACACCAGCTGATCAAACTATTGAAGATCCTTACAACTGAAGACTAACAAGCGATGGGACAAACATCAGTTGTTTCAAGCAAAGATCAGTAGTTAGCATATGATTCTCTTTAGTAAGTTGATTGTAATTATTTTATCAGGAGTTTGTAACCGTTTTGTTAGATGTCATTTTCACCATTTGCTCATCAGTAGTTTAACACATATATGTAATGAAGAAGAGAGTCTCTTCATCATTAACACTTTTTATACCAAGGTAATCACTTGATCAAAGTACTATTGTACTAGAAAATCAGAGTGAATAATGAGCTAATGTTGAGGGGGAGCAATACATTGTAATCATTCGATTATAGTTAATACATAATTGTTCTTCCATACGAAACCTGTTAATTAACTAAAATGAGTTCTGCTGCATAATTTGCTTATTTCATATACTAATTGAATTGTAGTTTAAATATGATTTCAATTAAAGTGATGCTAATTGATACAAAGAATTAGATTAGTTGTTTACTAATTCATTGGTTGTGAATTATGTTTATTAGCTTATATTGAGATCTAGAATCCTAACAATTGGTATCAAAGCACAAGATCTCTGAAATTGATCTAACAATCAATTCAGAAACATAGATTTAAGCTCAATTTGATATTTCTAGTTGTGGATTTTTCAAAGGATCAAAAGATCCGTTTTAAAATTCTGTTGTTAGTGAAAAACCAGTTGAATTGAGAATCATGTCGATTATACAAGATCCTCACAATACCAATTCAACCTCCAACCCACCCATGTTGGTTCGAGGTCAAAACAACATATACGCACAACGTATGCTTCACCATTTGTGCAAGCAAAACACTGGTTGTTGGAGATCTATAATTCATGGCCCTCATTATCATGAAACTGTTGATCCATTGAATGGGAACAAAACGATTAAGAAGGATCCTAAGGATTATTCTGATTAGGATCTGTAAAATTTTGAATTGGATGCCATAGCTCATGCAACGCTTGCCATGACAATTCCAAATGAAATTTATGGTGGATTAATTCATCACAAGTCTGCTAATGCTTTGTGGGATGTACTAGAAGAATAATATGGTGGAACCCCACAAGTCTTTGAGAACACTCATGAAGTTCTTAGGAAGCAGTATGAAGCATTTTCTCATATAAGAGGAGAGTTTAACTCAATAGTATGAACGATTCACAGCACTAATAAGTGAATTAACAATGGTTGATGTTACTTTTACAAACTCTTATTTTAACAACCGATTTCTGAGGTCATTTTCAGAAAATTGGGACACTCATGCTATCATACTAAGAACTCTACCAAATTCTCAAGATCTGAGTCTGACTGTTATCTATGGTAGGTTACATACCTTTGAGAGAGAGAGAGAGAGAGAGAGAGAGAGAAGTCAAAATAAGTAGCCCATATTGACTGGTAAATCAGTTGATGATTTTACCATCGGATCAATACTTCTATGTCAAGAGACTCAATCTGTCCAAACTGCTGACCAAGGTTATGACTACCCCATAGACATAACACTCATGCTATTACACTAAGAACTCTACCAAATTTTCAAGAACTAAGTTTGACTGTTATCCATGGTATGTTACTTACCTTTGAGAGAGAGAGAAGTCAAAAGAAGTAGCTGATATTAACCGGTAAATCTGCTGATGATTTTACCATCGGATCAACACTTCTATGTCAAGACACTCAATCTGACAAAACTGCTGACCAAGGTGATGACTACCACATAGGCATAACAAGTGGTATTGGTTCAGCAATGAAAACCAAGAATTTGTTGTTCAAGAGAATTCTCCAAATGTGTCTGATAATCTATCATTTATTATGGAAGATTTGCAACACATAGATCCAATCGATCTAGAGAAAATGGAGATTCTGAACTCCTTGTCATTATTGGCAGTCAACACAATTTTTTTTTTACAAAAGAACATGAAGGAAATTCCCTGGAATCAATATACGAAAAAAGTGGGTTACGAAAAAGCGAAAATGAAATGTCACAAATGTGGCAGACTAGGACACCTTGCACGAGAATGCAGAACTCAGACACTACCTAGTCCCAATTATGTTCAGCCTATAATAACTTATTTGAGTTCACCTCTCCATCCTCATTCTCAACAACGATCCTTCAATAACCATTCCACATCTCATTTTGCTCAAACTTCAACAATGCCTAATGCTTGTCCTTAATATCAATATCAATATGCATCCATACCTCAACCTATGCAGCAGATGAAATTTGTTCAACCTTCTTATAAGCCACCCATAAACACACAAGTTCAGCCTGCCACAATTTCCATACATGGATCATCTTCTTCAAGCCATGACAACACCAAAACAAGTTTTTTCACACACGAATTTGTTAACTGGAGTTGTCTACTTAAAGGTATGAGTACAAAATATCTGGCTCTTGTGATTATTGATGTGGAATAAAGTGAAGAAAAGGAGATGTAGAATGATTTCAATAATGAAATAATTCAAGTGCTGATGACAAGTGATGCTTCAGCAGATATACAAACTGTTGATGAAACAACACTCCAAACTGCTGTTGATGAGGTAACACCTGAGATTTTTAAAAAGTTATGTTCAATGACTGTATTATTGCATTCGCAAATATCAAACTTTCATAGAACTGATAAAGCATGTGTTAGGACCGATCGGGAGACGGTTTCCCAACGATTCTCGGGGGCAACGTGTTAGAGTGCGGAATCCTACTAACACGGCGACTCGGTGGTAATCAACGACACAAACGGTAGCAATTCCTAGGATGATATGACGACCAGGTGCGGAGGAAAGGACCGAAGGGGTTGACGGGCAGAGAGGATTTCCGGGGAACAGGTCGGCTGTGTATGTGTGTTATCTGTGCTCTCTATTTCTGAAAATCCCTAAGTAACGTTTATATATCGAAGACTCGTTCGATCGGATGAGTCTCTCATTCGATCGAGTGAAGCTTTGTTCGATCGAATGAGCCTGGTTCGATCGAATCAACCTTTTGTTCGATCGAACCAGTTTTCGTTTGACATTTACAATACGTTAACTAGGTTTCACTATCTTTAGTCTCACGCCGACCTACCCTGATAGAACTGGGGACATATATATGACATTTCATGTCCTAACAAACTCCCCCTTGGAGCCAGTTCTATTTATGTTTTAACCAATCGAGATTTCTTGCTCGACTGCAACTCCCCCTTGGAGTTATCTCTCCCTCTCTGTTCTCAAAGCTAGTGGTGCCCTCATTGCATCCACCAAACTCCTGTCTTCATGGAGTTATCTCACGATCCAATGGTGCAGTCCGTCAGACTTACCATAGGTTCCACATATCATGAGATGCTGTCAAATGGAATATAAGATTAACATTTAAGCACAGTTGTAGTAGATTATCAAACATGAAAGTAAAGCATAATCTAGCACAATATTCCAAAGTATATTAAAATCACTCCAAAAACAATTACAACCAGAAGATAAAACTTTGAATTACAAAGAAACCAAATAAACAAAACATATAACAATTAATCACTGGTTCCCTGTGTATATTTCTTCTGTTGTTCCTTCCAGTTAGATCCTGCATGTATGTCATAGGCAAAACAGATCCTAATGACATTTCTGTACTTTAGCGCTTGCTCCATGTCGTCGGGGCCATAAAGAATTTCTGTCTTGTATAGAGTAAAAACATCCTCCCTTGACAAGTTGGTGAGCCACATAGGATCAAAAATGCGGATTGTGCTCCAATTACCATTGTCGTTGAGCACTATAACTGCTTCATGTAGTCTTCCGTCGTAGTACCAATGCCTGAACGATTTGTAGAAGTCCTGCTTCATCTTTCGTAGCGGAATCTTCTTCATTGTAAGTGGTGGCATGTACTTCAAAATGACTTTCGGCCTGTTGGTGATCGGATCGATCTCCTTTTTACTTGTATAACGCTTTGGCCTTTGCGGTGTAATCAATCTCCATTTTGAGTTGTATTCCTTTCGTAATACACTCTGATAGTACGATGCGAATGGAGATGAGCTTGCGTATAGCATGTCCAGGTAATTAAGACGATTAAGATCGTAAGTTGGAAGAGTCTTCAAGTCTGTGATTCGTTGATAGTACTCAACCCCCTTTTCCCTTTTGACAGCTACGCAGTTCAGGTCTTTCAGACACGCCCAAGCTAGGATTTCTCCAGAGGTTCTCCGACCCTTAGTATCATATGACTTTGTGTGAGGAATGGTCGGTTTCGCTTGGCGTTTAGACCTGATCTTTTCAAGAATAGCATTGAACGCTTTCTTGCATTCTTCTGTTTTGTCTTTAAATTCGGCTTGATCGGCTTCAGACGGCTGTTTCATAGCATTTGACCTTTCGTCAGCCTTCTTCTGCACTTCCTCCTCGTTTACGTTTTGAAAGAAGCTTGATGAGTTGGGAATATCGTCAGTTTGCAACGTGTAGTATTCAGGATATTCTTCCCTTGTCAAGTCTTCTATTTCGACATCTTCGAAGTGAGGAGGATCGACTTGTGTCGGATCAGCGGCCGTCGGTGATGGTGAGTCGGTTGAAGCAGCTGCAGCAGATGTGGATTCTGTTGAAGGCAAGGCCAGAACTTTGCCTGTTTCTTCGTTTGAAAACTCGAACATTTGCTCTAGCTCTTCTTCCGTGAAGTTGTGCGAAATCTCACCTTCTTCCAAGTCTCCACTTGAGAAGATTTGCTGTTCATCTGGGTTGTCCAAGAGATACGTGAAAAACTCCGCTGCTGTTTTTGACTGCAGCGGTTGGACATTTGATGTATCAGCATCACCTGCTTGATTAATAATCACAACACAGTAACAAAAAAAAATTTTTTTTTAAATAAACATATGTAATATCATAAACGTTAAGTACAAAACAATTACATATGACAATGGAATATAAATAAGGATTACAAGATTTAAACATTAAAATCCTCACTACATTCACTCAAAAATCACTCAGTTACCTTCACCTTCATCATCATCTGAGTTCAGCTCGTCGGTGTCCACATCAACATTAGCTGGACATTCCAGACGAAGAACGTCTCCTTTAAGCTCAGTCACCTTAGCTTCAAGGTTTCTGTTTGACTCCACAAGGCTTTTATTGGACTCTACCAGGCTTTGATTTGACTCTTTGAGCTCTGTGATAGCAGATCCCTGTTCAGCAACAGTAGCAGTGAGCTGAGTGTTCTCAATCTTCAACCTGTCGTTGTCAGCTTGAAGTTGAGCCATTTGTTCATCTCTGATTCTGTTATGCTCTTCCTGCTGTGTCCTGAACATGAACATCTGCATCATCGCCTTGTGCAGGTCGGCAATTTCAGAAGCGACCTTGGGAGGGAGGGAGATCTCCTGTTGAGGTTGAGGAGGAGGTGGCGGTGCGGACTGAGGTGTTGGAGGAGGAGCTTGTTGTGCTGGAGGAGCAGTAGAAGAGGTCCCAACTGATGGTAACATTGCGGGACGAGGTTGGCTGGGAAATAAATTCCTGTACTTTCGAGTAACCTTCCTCTTTTGTCTCTTCGCCGGCCTTTCTTCACCTGTCGGTTGATCAGCAGGCTGCTCCTCAAACACTACTTCTTCACCGGTTTCCAAATCTTCAACATTTAAGTAGGTATCAGCTTCCTTCTCTGCATCAGTCCTGGTGTCCTCAGGGACTACTTCGTCTTCAGTGTCTGATTCATCACTGGTTTTCTGATACGGAAGGTCCTCGACATCTGAGTCACTTGAGGTGTTCCTCCACTTCCTCTTTGGTGGAGCCTGATAAAACGGATTCGCCACATGCCCAAAACAACGTTTGTGTGGGGGCCTTGTTGGACGATCCTTGTACGACTTGAGACGGTTCAAAGTCTCATTCTTCATGTGGTCTAGCTTTACCACATCTCCGTCATTCTCTTTCAACAGCCCCGGTGCCTGGTCATCAACTATCATCTGCACAAACCTCGGGTACCGTAGAAACTTCTCACCCGCCCCTTGTTTTATGGTGATGTTTTCCACCATGTGACTGAATGTCATTTGAGAGAAATTGAAGGGGCGGTTCATCACGAGTGCTGCCACGGTGAATTGCATGCTCTCCCTTATCTTATCAAAACTTGTACGTTGAGGACCCAGACAGTGCATCACCACGTGCGCCAGATATTTGAATTCTGGGCACAAATTTGCTTTGAGAAGCAGACCGGCATTGAGATCGCCGTCATACTTCATGCGTGCGAAACATCCTCTCGTTGCTGCAGGATGTAATGTGGTCGGGTCAGAGTCTGTATCTGCAAACCCGCAGACATCTCTAAGAATCTGGGCAGAAACAACAATTTGATGCCCTCGGACTGTGGAGCGTATCACCGACGGCTCGACGGACTTGTCGTGCGTGGCGTTTCTCCAAAACTCCTGTTGAACCGACATTATCGGCTCAACGATCCTTGAGATAGGAATGAAGATCCTTGACCTCTTTAAAAACTTAATCATCTGCGCAAAGTCCTTGCCGTGACTTGATTTTTCATCTAAAAATGCCACAATGTTGTGTTTGATCGACGTTTTGTACGGAGCAATAACCTGTGCAGCTTCAGCCATTGAATCTGTATACATAGACATGTTAAAACAGACAGATATCTAAAAGACTGAATTTGTTAAAAAAATTTTTTTTTTTTTTTTTTTTTTTTTTTTTTTTTTTTTTTTTTTTTTTTTTTTTTGGTCTGGAACATGTTCGATCGAATGAGAACTGGTTCGGTCGAATGAACCACAGATTCGATCGGATGAAGCACATATTCGATCGGATGAAGAACTGGTTCGATCAGCTATTTGAATTTGACACTTTGAGCGGGAAAACCAGTTCGATCGAATACAAACTGATTCGATCGAATGAAGACATCTGGTTCGATCGAATGAACAGGCTGTCTGGGCGGGAAAACTTGCGTTTGAATTTGACACTTTTGAGCGGGAAGACTGATTCGATCGAATCAGTCAATCGAATAGGCCTATTCGATCGAATGGGGAACTCGTTCGATCGAATGTACTGATTCGACTCCTTCAACGCCAGCCCAGAAAACGCGAAGAACACGAAGAACACACCAACTTTTTAACGTCCAGAACGCATAAAATCAAGAGCTCGGCTTGCTAGATCGGTTGTTAGACCTTTCTAGCGGTAACCGTGGCTCTGATACCAATTGTAGGACCGATCGGGAGACGGTTTCCCAACGATTCTCGGGGGCAACGTGTTAGAGTGCGGAATCCTACTAACACGGCGACTCGGTGGTAATCAACGACACAAACGGTAGCAATTCCTAGGATGATATGACGACCAGGTGCGGAGGAAAGGACCGAAGGGGTTGACGGGCAGAGAGGATTTCCGGGGAACAGGTCGGCTGTGTATGTGTGTTATCTGTGCTCTCTATTTCTGAAAATCCCTAAGTAACGTTTATATATCGAAGACTCATTCGATCGGATGAGTCTCTCATTCGATCGAGTGAAGCTTTGTTCGATCGAATGAGCCTGGTTCGATCGAATCAACCTTTTGTTCGATCGAACCAGTTTTCGTTTGACATTTACAATACGTTAACTAGGTTTCACTATCTTTAGTCTCACGCCGACCTACCCTGATAGAACTGGGGACATATATATGACATTTCATGTCCTAACAGCATGCTGCTGAACTTGAATCAAAAGTTTAAAAACATAAAGATGGCTTAAAAGTTAAATTGAATGAAAAGGAAAAGGAGATTTTGAAATTGAAACATGTTATTTTCAGATAAAAATGTTTATAAAGAATTTTTTTTTAAAAAGTACAATGAATGAAACAAAACATTAGAACAAACTCAAATAAACTGTGGAAAATGGATTGAATCTAGTAAAGGATTTTAAATGTTGTTATGCAAGCAGTCAATCAGTAATGTAAAATTTGGTATTGGATATAATCACACTGAGCGACCTTAGAATTATACTCCAATTACCCCATACAATTTGGTTGATAAACTAGTGGAAAAAGTTATATTTCAAAAAAAAGTTCCATCAGTTATTTTACCAAACGTTGTTTCACTGGAACTTGCTAATCAAGATGAGATGTGGAACTTTTATCAAACAACTAATGCATCAAATGGGTTCAAACCAATTTCACTTGATGAATTGATGGTTAAATATCAGTTGTTGATCCAAACTCTTCAGAAGTTTCTCAGAACTTGAATGGTTCAACCAGATTCTTATATCAAGATGAAATTGGGAAATGGAATCAAACAACTGATTCACTCAATGGTGTAAAAGAGATTACTATCATAAAATTGGATGGTTGAAAGTCACATATCGATCACAATGCATCAGCAGTTTAAAAAACAACTGATGATTCAATTAAAACAACTGATGTAAACTTCACAACAATTGTTTCATCTTAGACAGTAGATGTCTTGAAACATCACCAGTTTAAGGAGACTTGAATTAAATAGACCAGTTTCCAATGCACCTGCATTTGTTCCTAGATCAGTTTTTACTTCAATTAAGAGTAATGTTTCAGAGGTTAATCAAGCTGAACTTCATCCAATTTTTTTTTTACCTTGATACAAATCACCAGGAACAGTAGTTGTTGATAGATTGGGTGTAACCAAGAAAAAGAAATCTAAAAATGGTCAAAAGAAACCTTTGTTTCCAAATCCATGTGATGTATGTAAGAAAAACAATCATTCAACCAAGGATTATAAATTCTTGAAAGCTGTTCATCACACAAAATATGCAGTAACTCCAGATGTTTGCAATTAAACTCAAAGTTCTACATCTAAAAAGAAAGCTCAATTTGAAAGTCTTGAAACACTTGTTAATATGGGCTTAAAGAACATTCCGAATTAAAGAATTGTCAAGTAATATATGCTCCACCAACAAGGATCTTACCACAGAAAGTTGATGTTTCAAACAATTCATCAGCAGTTTCAGAAAGTGTTGAGATCAAAATGTTGATGGTAAATAAGAAACAGTTTATGAATCTTGTCAAGAATCTTCAACAGACAATTTATTTATCTTCTTCTGATGAGCAACCCAAGACCAATATGTATAGAGAGCTTTCACATGTATGGAAAGTTTATGGTATGTGGATAGTGGAGGCTCTAGGCACATGACAGGAAACAAATGTCTTCTCTATGAACTTAACAAACATGGATGGGAATCTGTGTCTTTTGAAAATGATGAAAAAAGGAAATGTTTTGGGCTCAGGTAAAGTAGATGCAGGTATGTTAACACTTGATAATGTTAATTTTATTGATAAACTAAAAATCAATTACTAAGTGTGTCACAAATGTGTGATGAAGGGTACGAAGCTTTCTTTACTAGGCAAACATGCAAAATTGTCAACTCTAACAATTCAATACATATTGAAAAACTTGTTGCAGAGAATATTTTGTTAACTACAAACAAGAGTGGCAATGTCTATGCTGTAGACATGCATAGGGATAACAAAATTCCTATTGCAACATGTTTTCTTAGTAGAGCATCAACCAAGGAAATAGACTTATGGCACAGGAGATTGGTACATGTTAATTTGCAAAAAATTAACAATCAAACCAAGTAACAACTGGTTAGAGGTGTACATGTCAAAGAATATGTATGTGGAAAAAATTGTGTTACATGTTTGAAAGGTAAACAACACAATGTGTCATACAAATCCATAGAGGAATCCAAAACTACATATTGTTTTAATCTTTTTCACATTGACCTTTTTGGACTAGTTAGAATACCGAGTCTTGGTAAGAAAAGGTATTATCTTGTGATTGTGGATTATTATTAAAGATTCACTCGCACTTTTTTCTTGCAATCAAAGGATGAAACAACTGAAAAGATTAAAACGTCATTGTATAAGTGGAGAAACAGTACTCAGAATCCTAAGAAGTGACAACGGAACTGAATTCAAGAATGAAGTGCTAGATTCTTTTTTGTATCTCCAAAGGCATTATCAGACAATTCAACATTCCAAGGAAGCCTCAACAAACAGGAGTAGTAGAAAGGAAGAACATGACACTGATGTGCTAAAAGTAGTCAAATAATTATTAACTAAGTTACGCTAAACCAGACACTAAGTAACTGATGTGCTAAAAGTAGTCAAATAATTATTAGCTAAATTACGCTAAACTAGACACTAGGTAATACTCCAGACTCTTACTTTACTAAACTACTGACTGGCAAGTGAGCAGATCGATTCTAATAAAGCTAAGTAAGTCCGGATATCTAACCCACAAGACTCTTTAAATTACGTAAGTTAACTAATTAGACTCGATAAACTGACATGACTATTTATTTTTATAATTGTTTAAGGGGGGGTTTTAAATTATTAATATTAAACTAATACATTAACTAATTTAGAAAAAGAAAAGTAACAAAACACAAGACAATTTAAATTGATTGACTCAGATGATGATGAAAAACCACCTATGCTTGAATCCTCTAAGTTTAAGTTATCAATTAATTATAAAACTAAACCAATCAAAACCAAGCACACATATGCATCAATTGAATAAATACTGATTCATAAACCATAACAAAATGTATAATCCAAATAAAATCAAACATTAGCGAAGGTTCATCGATAGCCTCGACAGTCTATAATGTTTAGCCTAGCATAGGAAAATCAAACAAAATAGTAATAAGGGAAAACATGGTGAAAAATAGTAGAAATGAAAGATTAAAGGTGATAAAACCCGTAATCTTCAATCTTGATCGAATAGCCCATCACCGGATGATTACTTGCCTCCAAAACCACCAAATTATGGAATCCTAAGTTCCAAGAAACTCCAAATTCGGCTGGTAATGGTAGGGTATTCTTCATGTTAAGGTTAAGGGTACTTTGGCCGGTTCGACCGGCTATGTATCTTGTTCCTTCTGGATTCATTCCGGCTTCTCGTTTAAGCTTATTTTGACTCGTTTTTCGCCATTTTCAACCGCGTTTAACTTCCAAAAATTACAAAACACAATTATTTTAGTAGTATACAAATTTTAACTAAAAACAAAAAAAAATTAATAAAATAATACAATAAAAATACAAGGGAAATATATATAAATATCAGTATATTAACTATCCCCACACTACTCTTTTTCGTCCAGGAAAAAGTTTAATGCAATGGAATTAAAATCGGAAAATACAGTCTTAAAAACATATACACTATTTTAAAGTTCAGAAAATTACAAAAACCGCGATCACCGATATTGTTGTCCACTTAAACCCATGCCTTGATCTTTACTGGAAAAAAAGATCCAACAATTTCTTTATTTATATAACTTAGTGGTTTTCGAAGTTAAGACGCGTTTAATTTCAGTTTTTACCGGACCAGACCATCCCAACTTGACTTAAACCTCAAAATTAGTAGATTCAAAATTTTGTTGCTCTTTTTTCATGAATAGTTAAGACGATCAAGGGTATTGTTTATCCACCTAAATTTAAGAATTAAGTTTACCAAAGCAGCCAAATTTTGATAAGATTAAGGTATAATTAATTAATTAGCAAGTTTTCCCCATAACATGACATACCCCGTTATCAAGCAATACCCCTGAACCTTCACTGTAGGTGAGTATGCACGAATTCATCCGTAGGGTTTACATATGACATGTCCCTTGTGGTACGTTTCTTAATGGTAATGAGACGCGAGCAAGGGGACCCCATATGCCTAACAACGCGGATGATCAAGTCAGTAGTGTATTTGTACTTTAAGTACGCGATGATCAAGTTTAATGACTTATGTTTGGCAGAAGGGTTTGCTCTTTTTAGCTTTTTAATATTCACAAATCCACTTAGGAAATGTGAATACCCAGATGATAAACCATATATAGACCCATAGTATCCGGACCTGAGGCATTTCATCAATACAATATTTAAGGTTATAAAACCATACACTAATGAAGTGCTAAACACTAAAGCTAAACGTGCATGATTTATTTTATATCATCGACTACTTGGCAAACTCTAATGTTAAACCTGCCCCAGCATCATCTGATAACATATTCATATTTTTAAAATTCATTATATTTTCACCATACCTAAAATTGAGGCTTAAGTATGGCCCGACCTTTCATTACTTATTTTCCACTGACAAAACTCCTTGGCCACTAAAATCATATCTTTTCGTTATCCATTTATCAAACTGCCTTTTATTATTAAGGTTGAGCCTACTGACACATCCCAAGTTAAGTGCATTTTCTTTTATATTATCTCATATTATTAGTAGTTTGAAAAACCAATTTCTGATAATTATCATCATCTCCCATTTTAGTGCAAAAACCAATTTTCAAAGGTCATTTTTCAAAAATTTTTTCATTTTTCTTAAAACCAAATCAAGTAGTTAGCTAAACACTCGTGTCCCATCCCCACACTTAAATTTTCCACCGGCAAAACTCCTTGGCCACTAAAATCATATCTTTTTGTTACCCATTTATTGAACTGCCTTTGTATTATTAAAGCTGAGCCTACTGACATATCCCAAGTCATGTGCATTTTCTTTTATATTATCTCATATTATTAGTAGTTTGAACAACCAATTTCTGATAATTATCATCATCTCCCATTTTAGTGCAAAAACCAATTTTCAAAGGTCATTTTTCAAAACTTTTTTCATTTTACTAAAACCAAATCAAGTAGTTAGTTAAAAACTCGTGTCCCATCCCCACACTTAAATTTTCCACCGACAAAACTCCTTGGCCACTAAAATCATATCTTTTCGTTACCCGTTCATCAAACTGCCTTTTATTATTAAGGCTGAGCCTACTGACACATCCCAAATTAAGTGCATTTTCTTTTATATTATCTCGTATTATTAGTAGTTTGAAAAACCAATTTACGATAATTATCATCATCTACCATTTTAGCGCAAAAACCAATTTTCAAAGGTCATTTTTCAAAACTTTTTCCATTTTTCTTAAAACCAAATCAAGTAGTTAGTTAAACACTTGTGTCCCATCCCCACACTTAAATTTTGCATTTTCCACAATGCAGGAATGGAAACACGACTCAATAAAATTAAAAACAAAAACCTAGAAATTATAAAAATTTAAAGAAAAACAAAAACATAAAAAGAAAAACATAAAAATATAACAAGAAAGTAAAATGGAAACGACTTAGTTGGTAATATGCGAGACTGTTAATGTGCCAGTCTGTTTCCACAAGTGCTCTCATTACCGACCACTCACCAATTTTAGTTCCTCATTCTCTCCTTCTGAACGGACATGACCCCTCCTCTCGACATACCTAAGTGACATCAAACACAATATCTAGAAAATAAAAGTTACTTATAAGTCTTAAAAGTCACCAAACTCCATCCCACCTTCCCGACCAACTAGTTTAAAACAATATTAGTACATACCAAAAGATAATAAACACACTATAAAAAGAAGTAGAAAAATGAAAGATACAAACTCCCAATGATGTGCCATATCCCTACACTCAATCCTCGTCATCTTCATCCTCTTCTTCCTCATCACTTTCGTCAAGAGTGCGATACGGCTCTGCATTATCAAACTCCCGTGATCCCGGCATGTAAAACGGTGCTCCAAAACCATAACCATAACATCCAGAACACTCGAACCCGCCGCATCCTTTTGTCGAAGAAAATCAGGTAAACCAATGTTCAAGCCATTCATCACGTGTCTCAGAGTGTCATCTAACCTCTGTTGATTTTCTCTCATGATCCCCCTCAAATCGTCACACTTCTTGGTAATATATCCCTGCATCTGATCAAATCTTGACTCCATCCGATCATATAATGAATCAAGTGTATGTTTCTTGTGGTGGGCCTCTCTTAGCAGAAAGTGCATAGTCGGCCTCTCAGAATGATGCAAAGGCCTCTGATGATGTGTAGGAAGTTCGGCTCGCATAGTCATAGTAGCTTCAGAGTCTGGTGGTGGTTGTACCTGTGGATCCGCTTTTATTTCTTCCCAAGCTAGCGTGTCATGAAGCTTTAAATCCTGGCATGCCTCAAATCATTAACGCCAACAAGTCCACCCCGGGTAATTTTCACATGTATTCCGGTTTAAAACATGTTAAACCTCCCAAATTCTGAGTAATATATGGGCCCATATCAAGCTTGGCCCTCGTTTTCATGCCCCGTCGTCTTGCGCGATGAAACGACTACGCTAACATCCTCACCAAATTAACTGGCCTTTTCTCAACCATAACCAACAAACAAAATAAATCTGACCAGTTAATCTTGTTCTCACTCGAACCTCTTCCAATTAGCGTGGTCGCTAAAATATTATGAATATAGTGAAGAACTGGGTCCCAAATTTCCTAACTCAACATACTTCCCGAAAATGGAGAACTTGCAATCGTCTCCCAAAACGCAGCCAAGTGAATGTTAGACAAACAGGCTCGTCTGAAATTTCGGCGACTTGACCTCCGCCCTCGAATAAAAACCACTCGCCATCCCATACTCAGCAATAGTAATTTGTTATGTATTCCGATCCAAAGCAAACGACACTGCATCTGGCTGACTAAAATTCCCATATTTATATCGAGAAGTGCACAAAAACTCCAAAGTCAGCTCTGTATACCGTGGCTTGTTGAGACATAACATTGCTTTGAATTTTAGGCCCAATAGTTCTTCAACCCGTTCTCTCTGATGAATAATATCTAACAAACTCCAATCTATCGTCTTGAAAGTAAGCAAATCTGAAGAAATATGATTATCCAACTTGGCATATTCGTCCGAATCTTCTGAAAAGTGAAGTAACGAGCTTTCACGGATATTAGAACCTTTCTTTTAGGAATAATAGCTCTGTCTTGATAATTAATAACCGATCTCTTTGGCTTAGCAATCTCAACATTAGTCGTCCCGCCTCTTGGGCACGGAACTGGACCTCTTCTACGTTTTATCGGTCCTTGTGACGACCCCTCAAACAAACAACGGGAGAAAGTAAACAAAAGTGAAAATAAAAATATTTTTGTATTTTTTAGTTTATTTTCTTTTTATTTTTTTATTAGTTTTTTTTATTTTAAATATGTAAAACTGAAAATAAAATAAATAAAAACTTTTGAAAACCGGGTTACAAAATATTTCAAACCGAACCCGTCCGAATAGAAAGTGAGTACGAACGAGCGGCTATATGATCAAATAAAGCTAACAGAAAATCCAAACTTTAAAACAAAGTTAGACTAAATGACCGTTACAACAAAGACTCAATGTACACTACCTCCTCTCGGCACTTTAATTGTCCCAATTAAGATCAAGTGCCAACCAACCTAACATTGAGTAAAAAACAAGTGGAAGACCAAAACTTTCCAAATATGTAGTTAGAAAAACCTTTTTCCATCTCATTTCGACCTTGGAAAATTCCATGTTCAATCCCAAACATATCCCCAATATTTAATATCCTCGATTTAGCCCAAACCAACCGAACCGCAATCTTCAAACCAACTTACAAAAACCACCAACCATTCCACTGGTACCTTATAAACTAAAACAATATCCCAACCAAACCAGCCGGCACCCATGAACCAAAACATCTCCACTAGCAACTTTACCAAAACCCGACAACCGACTATAACAATTAGTTAAAAATAAAAACAAAACTAAGACTAAAAATACAAAAAAGAAATATATATACAAGAATACAAGAAATCATACATAACAGTTGAGTAAACAAGGAATAAATACACAAATAATTTGAAAGTGTGAGTGATTCTTGTGACTTTTAGAATGATTAATGAGTGAAAATTGATGGTGGGTTATGATAATGTGATGATATTATGATGATTTAGTGGTTCGATTTCAAGAAAAATGGTGTAAGAATGGTGAATTTGGTGAAAAAGGGGGTTAGGGTGAGGGAGAAAGGGGATTCAAAAAATATGGGAAAAATATGCATAATATTGTTTAAAAAGCAAAAAAAATGTGGTGTATAGAGGCTGGTGGCACGCGGCCAGGAGTTATGACCTGACCGTGTGTGACGGCTTGGCCATGCCCGTCTATTTCATGGCCGCACAGCGCGACTAAGTTTCTTAGCCTCATCAAGCAGCGTGACGACGCATATTTTCCAAAAAGTTTCGAGTTTTGGTAGCCTTAATGCCTTAGAAAACTTTTCAAAAAATTATCGAGCCTTCATGTACCTATTTTATGTCATTTTTACGTCCAAAACTTACATGGAACATCAGAATTGTCGTTAATTCCTCTCTCCATGATGGTATTGATTCCTTGAAACGACTAAACGACACAAACAAAACTATGAAAAAATATTGTTAGTGACTCCAAGAAAAATAAAAGCACAAATAGAAATAAAAATAAGATAAAATATACAAACTCTACACTTGTTTCCACTCAAGAAATCATGTGATGATTCAAAGTGATAGATCGAAAGGAGTTTCCTCCATCTCGATTAAGTCCTCCGGCCCTCCAAGATAGTGCTTTAAACGATGGTCGTTCACCTTCCAAGAAGTTCCATTGTCTGGATTCTCTAATTCCACCACTCCATAAGGGATAACACTTTCACCAAATATGTTCCCGTCCACTTTGATCTTAGTTTACCTGCAAAACAACTTCAAACGAGAGTTAAATAATAACACTTTATCACCTTTTTTAACCTCTTTAACTCCCTTCAATCGTCGATCATGCAAACTTTAGAATTTTATTTGATACTCAATGATCGAGAATATGTTGCATCACGAAGCTCTTCCAACTCATGAATCTGAAAGTATCTCTTCCTCACAGCCTCGGTAAGATCAAGATTAACCATTTTCATTGCCCAAAATGCCCGGTGCTCCAACTCAAAAGGGAGATGACATGAGTTACTGTACATGAGCGTGAACGGTGTGGTACCCAAAGGTGTTTTATACGCGGTTCAGAATGCCCAAAATGTGTCATCCAACTTTTCTGACCAATCTTTCCGACTTATTCCCACCGTCTTCTCCAAAATCCTCTTCACCCATCTATTTCCATTTTTTACATGGCCATTCATTTGAGGATGGTAAGTGGTAGAGGTATGATGGGTAACTCCATAACGAGCCAATTCCTTCTCCATGATAGTGTTGAAAAAATGAGTGCCCCGATCCCTAATAATAGCTCTCGGAGTCCCAAAACGATTAAACAACTTCTTAAGAAACTTCACAACAACCCGGGCATCATTAGTTGCCAATTATTGGGCTTCAACCCACTTAGAGTGGGTTTTACTCTCTTAAAGATATGCATGGAAGCACTTGTACGATGAAGATTTATACCCTTGCCTATTTCGACTTATTTTGAAACAATGTAACGAGATACTTCCAACTTTAAACATATAAATACATATATATGTATATATTGTATGTATGTATATGGCGTAGTTTACTTTTCGTTTGCACAAAAGGTTAACTATTGCGTATATATTGTCTTATTTATTTATTCTACATAATAGAAAGGAACTATGGTGCCAAAAAGATGTAACATCCGTAACAACTCAAAAAGCACTAGACTGATGAGCATTGAAGTTATTGAACAACTTGTAGCACAACCCATAGCATCTGCATCGCTTAATATGAAGCCAACCGGGCTGGAAACAACGGATCAGGCAGTGGTAATGGAGGAAATACTACCGAAGGTAACCTAACTGGTACCGATGGAGAAAACGGATCAAGAGGTACCGAAGAAGAGAGAAATAATGAAAAGGGTTGTTCCTACGAAACCTTTTTTTCCTGCAACCTGAGAAACTTCTATGGCACTGAAGGTGCAATTGGAATCATTCGTTGGATTGTCATGATGGAATATGTGATAAACATTTGCAATTGTGTTACTAGTTTTATGGTGAAGTATGCCACACGTACCTTGGAGGACGAGGCACTAACTTAGTTAAACTCACAAGTTCAAACTTTATGCATGGAAGCTACACATCAATTGACTTAGGAAGAATTGGAAGCCATAATGATGGAGGAGCTTTGTCCTTGAAGTTAACTCCAAAAGATTGAAACTGAATTCAGGGAAATTACAATGACTGGTTCCGACGATACTTCTTATACCACTTGATTCCAAGAACTAGCGAGACTTGTGCCACACCTGGTTACACACGAGTATAAAATTATTTAAAGGTATAATGTAAAGGTACATCTGGGGACTTGTTCCAAAAATCAGGAGTTTGGTTACTTTTTCAAGACCAACCAGGTTTAAGGACTATGTGTCCCTAGATCATAGTTTGACTGATGAAGCAGTACAAATGGGTATGCTGACCAAGAGAAGTGAAAAAATTTATGGAAACGAGTCATATGGGAAAAGTTTAGGTGATAAGAGAAGATATCCTGAGAGATCGGATGATGAATTAGTAAATCTAGGAACGAGCATCAGGAGACACAAAGTTTTATGCTTCTAACATCTCTGAGCCACAGGAATACTGTGGAAATAAATCCATGTGTAACAAGTGTGAGATGTGTCATCATTGAAGATGTAATAAATGTGAAAATCGCAAGAAATGAGGTCATCCAACCCAAAACTGTAGATTACATGCTGGAGTAGACAATCAAGGATGTTTTGAATGCGGTGCACCTAACCACTACCGAAAAGACTGCCCTAAGCTGAAAAATCCGAATATATAGGTCATGAATTTGAAGCAAGGGACACACATCAATGTTTATAAACCATCAATGGTAAGTTCATTGTTAATGATCACTATGACTCTATTCCTTTTGATTCTAATAGTGATATGAATTCCTATTGACTTTAGACTTAAGCCTGCTATGAAACCCAACAAGTTGAACAATAATTATAGCATAAGAGTTAATCATAAGAGTTCTATGCGGATCCGAATATACTTGGAAGTGCAAGAATTAAATTAAATACAAGAACCCCGCCCATCCAAGAACATCAATTTCAATATGAAGGGCGATCGACTATATGTACCAACTAAATTGAATTATATTCGATTGCGAGATTTAAAATAATATTTGCGATCGACTATATGTATCAATACGAAGCGAACAATGAACCGACACTAACAACCACCAATCTTTTGTTCGATGAATATCATTAGAAAATAGATAATAACAAAATTTAATTCGTTCAAATCTTAAGTAGATAATAATAATAAATATAAAAATATGAAAGATGGAAGGAAATAAACATCACCACCTTTCCATTTGTCATTCATCGCATCTTCCTCTTATTTTTTTAGTGTTAACTACACCAATACATAAAAGACTAAAACCCCAACCCTTTTGGTTAATAGGTTCTTCCTCTATACGAAACTCACATTATAAATTGGGAGGGACTTAAAATATCTGCATGCAAACATAATACAAATTCTAATGAAAAATACGGTGCACAAAAGTCAAATGAATAAAACAATAAAAAAAATCCCAAACGAACCACCCTCCATTTCATCATTTTGCATAGCTGAGTGAACCAACCAATGAGAGTACAATTATTATTATTTTTATATCATGGCCATACATATAATCATTTCAGTATTTTATTCCACAATCACCTAATCATCTTGTATCGTCGTCATCACCACACATGTATCCATACCTTTCCCCTCCCTCTCATGACCTCTTCTGTTCAAACACTCAACCTCTCATTACTGGTATATATGTGAGCAACATGGATTATTATAATACCTAAACCATAAGATACCATTCATGTGTATATAAGAGACTCTAAGATCTTTAACACTTAAAACAAACATACACACACATATATCACTCTCTGGTCCCTCTTCTATTGAACACCGACACCACAACCCATTCCAGTTACCACCCTACCATCCTTCACCTTCAACTCACCTTTGTAGCTTTAAACCACCAACCAACGGCCTCTAACACCAAGCACCACCTACAACCACCAAACCAGCACCGATACACCATCACCACAATAGCATCATATCCATCGTGATACCACCACTACCGGTACATCACCTTTTATCGTCCTCATCGCAACTTGCCAACCCTCATAACACCTTTTTTTCTCACTCAGTTATGGCTGAAAGAGCATGCTAAATACAAGGTAACTCTCCACAAATTCAAAGGTTGGACTTATGAAGAATTTACTAACTAAATGTGGTAGAGTAGAAAAACTTATTAAACAAGACCCTAATCAGTATCATCCTAAACGTGCTTGGGAGTTAGTAAATGCAAGGATTTTTGAAGAAAAGCAAGAGAAGTCCTAAAAATGAAGATTGAGTTAGCTAAGGCTAATTTCATACAAGAAGAGAAACTGCAAGATGGGGAGTATATAAGCTAAGGGTTGCTTACAGGGATCGTGTACAAGAAAGAAAGAAGAACTCAAGCAAGTTTCCCTAAAACAAAAGATTTATCTACAATCAAGCTCCCTAAGAAGCAAAGAGTTGTTCAAACTACAGCCTTGATCCCTAGTTCTGCACAAGAAGGGATTAAAGCAAGAAACTTGGCTCTTTATGCTAAAAGAAGACACGTTACTGAAGAAGAAGAAATTCAAGCCATCAAGGACACTCGCAAAAATGCCAATATGGGCTTTGAATTTGATATTAATATGTTACCTTCTACATCTTCTTTATCAACATTGGCCTTAGCTTCAGCTACAGATCAAAGCTAGTCAGGTTCCAAAATTATTAAATGGAGTAAGTTCAAAAATAGCACCTATGTAACTTTAGAATTTGATGCTGGTACTTCCCAAAGGGTAGATCTTAAAGATGTACCTATACTAGATGAGAGCCTGTTAAGAAGATTAATAGACCTTCCATTACTGATGGAAGAGGATGATATTGGGTATTGAGTTTATAAATTTTATTAAAATACTAAGCCTTTAGAAGGCTCTCTAGATAATACAATAGAGTAAAAGGATTAAATGGTTTTGGCATCGTCAGTTTAGGGGGGAGATTGTTGAACCTTGCAAAGCACTGATGTCCAAAAATCAAACCACTGATGTTACAAACATCAGTTATTCTCCACAATGAAGTTTTGGTAAACTACCGCTCCAAACATCTGTTCATCCACACTGCTGATATAAAAGAACTGAAGACACAACAGATGATCAAAATATTAAAGATCCTAATAACTGAAGACTTAAACCTTATTGGTCAAGCATTAGTTGTTTCAAGCAAAGATAAGTAGTTAGCATAGGATTCTCTTTAGTCAGTTGTTTGAAACTTGTTCATTAGTAGTTTGTGTTGGGTTTTAACAAGATTATCAAATCCATATAAACCCATTTATATGAAAACGCAGCGGATTAATAGTTTTAAATCTTGTTATATTGATTAATATATAACCCGTTTTATATGTAAGTCCCAAGCCCCGGATCCATATACAAATTACATGCATACCAAAACTATCAACCATAGGGGGTTTATGTAATACAACCTTTCAAGAGGCAAGAAAATGAAGGAGATGACGGTTTGAATGGCTAGCCTTCAATGGAGAAGAGCCTCAAGCTTGTGTACCCTCCAAGCCTTCAACAAACACCTTGCTTGCTAGGATTTAATCACTCTTGCACTTGAAAGATGAAAACCTTCTTGTGTTCTTCTTCCTTGAACCGATTTTGGAGAGAAGAGTGAGAGGAGAGAGATTACAAATTGCATGTAATGTGGTTGGTTATGGCTGTGTTGTGTCCCAAGATGTATTAATAAGAGAAAATGAATTTTAAACAAAAGGGTGGGAATTTTCCCCCAAAAGTGGGCTAGTCCTACCAGAAATTATTTTCTTTTTCTTCCTGGAAACAGACTAATACCCCATGTACTAGTTTTAGGACTAATATTCCATATACCAGTCGCAAGACTAATACTCCATGTATTAGTTCACAGGACTAATACTCCATGTATTAGTCACAGGACTAATACTCCATGTATTAGTCACAGGTCTATTTAAACTTTGTGACATTTAACACTTTTAACATGCCATAAGTTTTATGCAAAATACCACAACCATTATCATATATATATCACTTAACCAACTTAAATAATATCATAAGATAATCTCTCTAAATAAATTATCTATATAATTTATTGATTCCTCAAGTGCAAATATTCAGTAACCCATTTTCTAAATATCATAAGTGCTAATATTTTGTTGTTAGATCATATCTACAATAAATATTATGGTGTTTGTCTAGCTTGTTATTGGGTATGACCCGACTTGGATCATAACGTACTAGCCACATCAACTCTAATATGTGTCTTGGGCAGACCGATTCCTACAATATCCAACTTCCACAAGATACATAGAAGATTGATGCAAATAGCAAATACTTCCTAACAACGGTTTACTACCCCTAATACGTATGATGAAGTGCCATTCAATAACATCATCCCCTTCAAGTCCCTTACTTGAAATGATTTAGGTGAATCTATCATTTATCATTTTGCCACGGATGTCATGTTAAATCCAAAGACACAGAATGATCATTCTTTGTTGATTTAACTTAGCAGGCCTTAGACATCTCACTCTCAACGAATAAGAGGGACAAATCCCCTATTGACTACATACATCCCTCATAATCACCTCGTATCATACCTAATCTTAGCCTTATGTACCGTCATGTTTCAGAGCAGTGAAGAACTAAGTCAAAGCATAATATTTGGTGAATATCAAGACCCAATATGTATCTCAGGTTAGATGATACTATGATATTCGCCTTTACTCAAATTTACTTATGACCACAAATCACAAGGGTTCCATGCAGTAATATTTGAGGGCGGGTCAGTCCAATATTTATATCCCATAAATATCTATGAACCTTGGCAGCAAACCCTTGCTCTATATTCATACATTATGAATATCCACCAATCCAAGTTCATAATAGTCTTACCTTCATATTCGTTCCTATAAATATGAACGACTACGGACATTTAGAATAATTAACCTATTCACGGATTTAAACATGCTAAAATGGAACATAACTCAAAAGTCATAATCATGAACCATAATCATATGAAAGAGTCAAAATAACAATTGTTCCGATATCCAAATACAAAATAGATCAAATCCAATCACTAGAATATCGAAGTCCTAAGGCGCTAGTATGACCCTCATGCTTTGGCCTTTCAAGGAGCATCGTGAGTGGATCTGTAATGTTTTGATCAGTGTAAAATTTGAGAATACATATCTTTCCTTTTTCAAGGAGCATCGTGAGTGGATCTGTTATGTAGTTGAATCTCCGCTTAATGTGTCTTGTCTTTTGATGTGCACGAGGTTCTTCGATTTGAGCAATCACGCCCTCGTTGTCACAAAAGATCTCTAGAGGGTCCCGAATGGTATGGACTACCCCTAGATCGGCCACAAACTTTCTAATCCATGTAGCTTCTTGAGCTGCCAATGAGGCGGTGATGTATTAAGATTCAGTGGTGGACAAGGCTACCACATCTTGTTTTGCGCTCTTCCAAGAGACAGCACCACCATTCATAACGAAAACATATCCCGATTGTGATCGAGAATCATCTCAATTAGTTTGGAAACTCGCATCCGTGTAACCCTTTACAACGAGTTCCTCCTCACCAGAGCCATATATCAGAAACATATCCTTAGTCCTTCTAAGGTATTTCAATATGCTCTTAACCGCCATCCAATGGCTACTTCCCGGATTTTGTTGGTATCAACTTGTCATGCTCAAAGCGCATGACACATCCGGTCTGGTGCAAATCATGGCATACATAATGGATCCTATAGCAGCTGCATATGGGATTCCATTCGTTTTGTCTTGCTCATCCTTTGAGCTTGGACATTGAGAAGCACTCAATATTGTTCCTCTTTGAATGGGTACAAAACCTTTCTTAGAGTTGTCCATCTTGAACCTTTTCCAAATTTTGTCAATGTATGCACTTTGATTCAAACCTATCAACCGCCTTGATCTATCCCTATAGATCCTTATTCCCAAAATATAGGCGGCTTCACCAAGATCTTTGATAGAAAAACAACTCCCAAGACATGCTTTTACACCTTCCATGGTTGGAATGTCATTCCCAAACAAAAGTATGTCATCAACATACAATACTAGGAAAGTAATGATGCTCCCACTAGCTTTCTTATACACACAAGCCTCATCAAAGTTCTTGATGAATCCTAATTTCTTGACTTCTTCATCAAAACGGTGATTCCAACTTCTAGATGCTTGTTTCAATCCATAGATTGATTTCTTTAACTTGCATACTTTATTAGGATGTTGTGGATCGACAAACCCTTCGGGCTAAACCATATAGAAATCTTCTTCAAGATGTCTATTTAGAAAAGCGGTTTTGACATCCATTTGCCAAATCTCATAGTCATAATATGCGGCTATGGCAAATAATATCCAAATAGACTTTAGCATCGCCACGGGCGAGAAAATTTCATCATAATCAACCCCTTGAGTTTGAGTGAAACCCTTTGCTAAGAGTCTAGCTTTATAAGTATCCAAGTTTCCATGCATATCAGTTTTCTTCTTGAAAACCCACTTGCTTCCAACCAGTTTGGAATTAAGAGGTGGAGCAACCAAGTCCCATACTTTGTTGTCATGCATGGATTGCATCTCAACGTTTATGGCTTCCATCCATTTACCGTGATTTTTCAGTCTATCAATAACTGCATGCATTGCACAGTGGATGTGAAGAAGTAGGCCATTATCTCGGTAATAATGAGCCAAGCTAGTATTTGCAGTGAATCCCCTAATTAGGTAGTCATGCATTACGAAACTCCCAATTCTCTGGCAAATATAGCCCTTTTCATCATTTCTTCGCATGTACCGCAGTAGCATTCAAGTAATGCCCTTTGATTTCAACCTGCGACATTGCATCTCGGTATGGGTGGGTTCATTCGAATCTACCACGTAGCATCCATCCATGAAAAATCCATATCTTTCAGGTGGGGTGCTAATTCTACCAGTCTTGCGAACGCTTTGTGTGTTTCGACAACCATTTGATCATCATCAACAACCTCTTGTTGATCGCTAGTGTCAACCAAACGTGTCTCGGCTTGTGGTTCTCGATCCTCCTCGAGTTCCATAGTTTTATCAGTTCCTTCCATAAGGAACCTTCTTTCCAAGAACTTAGCCTTGCGAGCTATAAACACTTTATGCTCATTTGGATTGTAGAATTAATATCCCATCGAATCTTCGGGATATCCTACAAAGATAAACTTAGTGGAACGGCTTTCAAGTTTATCAAGGGTGTAGATCTTAACATAAGCTTCACAGCCCCATACCCTTAAATATTATAATGACGGAACCTTTCCATGCCATATTTCAAAAGGTGTCCTTTCCACTTTCTAGGTTGGTGCCATATTTAAAATACGGGCAGCAGAGATCACTGCGAAACCCCAAAATGATAGAGGTAATGTGCTTATAGCCATCATGGATCGAACCATATCCAATAATGTTCGATTCCTCCTTTCAGACACACCATTATGTTGTGGTGTTCCAGGTGGAGTAAGTTGTGAGACAATCCCACAACTCCTAAGATGTTCTAGAAACGCATCATTGAGATACTCACCTCCACTATCGGATCGTAGTACTTTGATTGTTTTGTTGAGTTGATTTTCTACTTCATTTTGGAAGACTTTGAACATTTCAAAGGCTTCATCTTTGTGTCTTAACAAGAACACATACCCATAGCGACTATAATCGTCGGTAAAGGTAATGAAGTATCTTTCACCATTCCTTGTCATTGTCTTAAAAGGACCACATAAATACGTATGTATGATACCTAATGAATCTTTCGCCCTTTCATTAGTTCCACTAAATGGTTCTTTGGTCATTTTTCCCCATAAACAAGATTCACATTCATCAAATGAATCATCACTTGATTTCAAAAGACCATTCTTTTTAAGTGTATGAATGCGATCCTTGTTTATGTGACCAAGGCGACAATGCCAAAGATAAGTCTTACTCAAATCCACTTTGAGTTTCTTGGTGCTAGAATGGTACAACATGTTATCAAAGGATGTGTTATCATGAACTAATTCATAAATGTCATTAGACGGCATCGCTTTAAAATAAAAGACATCATTCATGAAAATACAAATACCATTGTCTACAAACTTTAAATCATAACCACATTGTCTTAAAAGAGAAACGAAGATAATGTTCCTAGTCAAACTAGGAGCATACAAAATGTTTTTCAAAACAACTTCCAAACCATTTGGAAGCTTCAAAACATAGTTTCCTTAGGATTCGACATCAACCTTTGCTCTGTTGCCCATGAAGAGACTTGTATCTCCTTTCTTGAAATGTTTATTTCTTTTGAACTCTTGCAACAAGTTGCAAATATGAGTTCCACAACCGGTATCCAATACTCATGTGTTAGAAGAAATAACATTAAGACCAATATGGATCATGAAAGTTGTACCCAAGGTTTGCCTCGTATCCCTCTTGTCTTTCAACTCTTTGAGATAGGTTGGAAAATCCCCTTTCCAATGTCCTATTTCACCACAACCAAAGCACGATTCATTTAAGCTAACCTTTAGCTTCTTTTCCTTTAGTTTGGGTGGTTCCGCTTTAGCTTTCCCTTTGACATTTCCCTTACCTCTAGCAACCATTGCTTTAGGTTCTGGGTGACGCCTCTTCACCGATTGTGTTTCTTCCATATGACACGCATGAAGCGCTTGAACACTTTCAAAGCGTTCCACCCTAACTTGAGTAAGGAACATTTCCTTAAGTTGGGTGATCATGTCATATGCCCCATGATGTTCAAAACCATTTTGAATCTCGGGAATCATAGTTCCCAACATAAGACAAGAAACTTGCACAGAATCCTCGGTGTATTTTAACCAATCGTTATAGGCATCTAAATCGTCAATGTTCAGTTCATCGGGAATAGGATCGTCCAATATGTAGGACCTTTTTCTTGTTTGAGAACAATTCTCAATTTTCGATACCAATCCATAAAATTATTATGGTTAAGACGATCCTTATCAAGTAAAGCTCTTAGTGATAGGTTATGCACGGGTGGGATAATTGTGTTAGGTGGATTGTAGATTGCGGACATCTACATATTTTAACAAAGTTCACTTTTAGTATTTTTTATATCAATTAAACTAATTTTAATCTTTAATACCCTTTATGTCTCCAAGAAAATTAATGATTAAAATCTAGAACCCAACGTTACATTCACATAGTAGTTAGGTGACCCTTATCCTACTATTGAATTAACAAGGTAGTTAACCTTTGACGATTGCAACCCTTTGCAACTTCTAGTTTTATGGGATCGGTTAAACATCATATGTTTTGTTGGCATGTTTAATCCCATCAACACCTTTGAACGCCATGTGTCGGTGACCCTATTCACATGGTTTCCAAATCAAGTCGACCTACTTACACACACGTGTGAGTTTACACATACAAGTGGTTAGGTGACCCTCATCCCAAAGGTATCCTAAAACCACCTTAAGAAAGTTTTCTTAAATGTGGTTAGGTGACCCTTACCCCACATCAAGTCTACAAGGGACTTAAGTGTTATATAAAAGGATGGTGTTTAACTTATTCTTTTAAAAGGGAATTAAGTTTTCTAAATTCTAGATTGGAAAACTATGTACCTTGCATTTGCTTGCATTCAAATGTATGGTACTTTGTTTGAAAACCCATTTTCAAAATTCCTTTAAATAAAACCCATTTTATTATGAAATCATTATCCTTTAATAAAACCAATTTTATTACCTAATGATTTCTAATGAACCAATTTTATGCAAGTTGTTGATATTAAGTTTGTTAATTATTCTTATCCAAATAAGATATAACAAAATATATAAATCAACCATGCAAGCATAAATAAACAACCACAAGTTCATAACCTTAGCCACCTAATCTTGGCCACACTTTTTGACCGAAACAAGTGTGCCAAAAGGTCTCTCCTAAAGGACGAGAAATGACACAAGGTATGTGTCGGTGAACTCCCACTTGATCCCGCATCCATATTCTTCAAGTTTCCACCTTGTGTTGTGACTTTTCCACTTTATTTGGGCTTCCAACGAGCTACAACTTCAGCTCCTAGCTTCCTTGGGCCTCCACGTTTGGGCTTTGGCCTTTGGGCTAAAATCCCATCTTGGACTATAAGGTCAATAAGGCCCAAACCAAAACCGTAACCTTGTTGCATCTTCTTTTACAAAAAATATATCCTAATACATTTTTCTCTAGTAAAAGAAATACAACTAATCTACTTATTATTACAAACCAATATGAATGAATAAATAGATTACTAACCCAAATAAAATAATATTACAACCAAATCGAATATTGAATAAATCACAACACAAACACACATCCAAACACAAGGTCATGGCTAGTTTATGAAAATCCAAATGCACATCCAAATATGCAAGTATTACATCTCTAAATGGTTCCCCTTGTGAACCTCAAACTTTCGGCCAAGGATAAGAAAAAATGAAAGTTTCGGGTTTTGTCCAAACAAAACAACCAATCATTTAAATGACTTAATTCTTCAAGATTATCACATGCATGTAAAGTATAACCTTGAAGAACCAAGTGGTTACCAAAAGCCCCAAAAATTTCGGCCATATGGTGAACCACACAATAAAAACCGAAAATTTTTTAGATCTATTGATGCATGTATCCGTATAAGCGGCTCTTGATGCCATTGTTGGGTTTTAACAAGATAATCAAAGCCATATAAACTCATTTATATGAATAACGCAGAAGATTAATAGTTTTAAATCTTGTTATATTGATTAATATAAAACCTGTTTTATATGTAAAACCCAAGCCCCGGATACATATACGAATTACATGCATACCAAAACTATCAACCATAGGGGTTTATGTAATACAACCTTTCCAGAGGAAATAAGATGAAGGGGATGACTGTTTGAATGGCTAGCCTTCAATGGAAAAGAGCCTCATACCCTCCAAGCCTTCAACAAACACCTTGCTTGCTAGGATTTAATCACCCTTGCACTTGAAAGATGAAAACCTTCTTGTGTTCTTCTTCCTTGAACCGATTTTGGAGAGAAGAGTAAGAGGAGAGAGATTACAGATTGCATGTAATGTGGTTGGTTGTGGCTGTGTTGTGTCCCAAGATGTATTAATAAGAGAAAATGAATTTTAAATAAAAGGGTGGGAATTCCCCCCCCCCCCCCTCCAAAAAAAAAAAAAAAAAAAAAAAAAAAAAAAGTGGGCTGGTCCTACCAGAAATTATTTTCTCTTTCTTCCTGGAAACAGACTAATATCCCATGTACTAGTTTCAGGACTAATATTCCATATACCAGTCGCAGGACTAATACTCCATGTATTAGTTCACAGGACTAATACTCCTTGTATTAGTCACAGGTCAATTTAAACTTTGTGACATTTAACACTTTTAACATGCCATAAGTTTTATGCAAAATACCACAACCATTATCATATACATATCACTTAACCAACTTAAATAATATCATAAGATAATCTCTCTAAATAAATTATCCATATAATTTATTGATTCCTCAGGTGCAAATATTTAGAAACCCATTTTCTAAATATCATAAGTGCTATTATTTAGTTGTTAGATCATATCTACAATAAATATTATGGTGTTTGTCTAGCTTGTTATTGGGTATTACGCGACTTGGATCATAATGTATTAGCCACATCAACTCTAATATGTGTCTTGGGCAGACCGATTCTTACAGTTTGTAACTGTTTTGTTAGATGTCTCTTTCACCTTTTGCTCATCGGTAGTTTAAAACATGTATACAATGAAGAAGAGAATTATGTTCATTAGCTTAGATTAAGATCTAAAATCTTAATAGATTGTAATCATTCGATTATAGTTAAAACGTAATTGTTCTTCCACATGAAACCTGTTAATTAGCTCAAATGAATTCCTCTAGATAGTTTGTTTATGTCATATACTAATTGAATTGTAGTTCAAATATGATTTAAATTAAAGTGATACTAATTCATATAAAAAATTAGATCAGCTGTTTACTATTTCATGGTGTTGAGAATTGTGTTTATTAGCTTTGATTAAGATATAAAATCCTAACAGGGAGACTTATGACCGTTTTACCGACGTTCAGTTATTACAACACTTGAGAGTTGTTGGGGCCGCGTTGGACAACTGTGCTGGTGTTTGATTAGCCACAGTATGATGCATTGGTGCATGAGTTTTATTCCACATTTCAGCATATGATGGGTGATTTCGACGTTCTAAGAGCATTTTCATTTTCTATCAGGCGTTAGGTATACGAGATGCTAGTTCCTAGGTTTGTGGTTGTTTCTGGGTTATAAACAGAGGAGGAGGTTCAGCCTGCCACATTTAGAGAGAGTATTCTTGGTATTACGACCGGCACACGCCGGTTTGGGTGTCGACTGGTAATTTTTTTTTATTTTTGGGGTACGATTGCTGATGAACCACATGCCAGAAATGTAGTCGAGTCTTCTATTATGGATCATGTACATAGGTACGTACACAGGGTTATTGCTTCCATTTTTATTAGCCATCAGTCGGGCCATGAGAAGTGCAGCAATGTATATTTATTATGTTTATACCCCATGATCGGTGGCCACGATGTCAACCTTGCCACTATTTTATTGTCTATTGGTCATGCCCGACGTGCAGAGGGGGTAGTGACCCGGTTGCCTTTAGGTCCTATAATTACCCAGAATGTTGAGTCATTGAGGATGTTTGAAAAAGTATCCAATTGAGTATCTAACAGAGGGACCGAAGTCATGGGTTGTGAATCTTGAGGATGCCCGTAAGGGCAAGGGCAGGATGTGTATGTTTGAGGACCGGTCTTGTTTGGATGGCGTACGTAGGGAGACTGCAGGCCCCACCACTAGTTTACCGATGCAACATCAGTGTATCCCACACCGGATAGAGAGACCTCATCCATGTCACCCGTTTGACAGCCGCCACCTCCACCCCTCAACCACTGACTTTAGAGTTTATTTATCAGCATCAGGTGCAATGAAGAAGAATACACTGGGGTATTTTCAGACTTTATTTGATCATTTTCATGTCCCACAACCCGAGTCTTTGAGGCCTCATGCTAAGGCTGGTGGAGCATGAGATGCTGGTGATGGAGCAGATGGAGCAGGTGGAGCTGGTATTGCCGGCGGCGATGTGCATGAGGCAGGAGGATCCGGAGCAGGTAGAGCTGGTGAGGAGTTGTAGGTGATGGTAGGAGCAGTAGTAGCCGTAGCCGATCATTTTTGGGTTTAATTTTATTTTTCCCATATTTTTGTTTTGAACTTTTGATGGGTTGTATATAAATGATATCATAAAGCATTTTAATTATTTCATTTATAATTAATTCATATTATCATATACAAGTAGGAATCTTTGTTGTCAAATCCCGCGGAGTTTGACCGTTCCATCCTTAACTTTTTATCATTCTCATCCTCATACCCACTCGATAAGGTGAGTAATTCACACACCCCCCCCCCCTCTTTTTGTTGTTTTATATTTTGAGGGCGTTATGTGTTCACAAGTTAAACATATTATAGTTTTCACTACAATTTCACTATTTGCGTAGATCTGCAATTCCTCAATTAGTTGATACGTGTGAATGTGATTATGTGTTTATTTTGTTGTGGTTTTTGGTTGTAACATCTCGAGTTTTCAAACTTATACTTTTACCCGAATCGGTACGATGTTCGGGTTATTTTGTTAAATATATTGTGCTTATTAAGTTTAAATTAATTAATATATTATTATTTTAATTAAATAAAATTATTTCTTTACTATATTGGCGGTTTCAACCCAAAGTATAAAGTTTAACCTCTTTTATACCCATCTTCAAACTTTAGGGTTCTAATTGTAAATAAGGTTATAACTCATATTATACAAACGGATACCCATGAACCAAACCCGACCCGTTTCATCCATTTCACAACCCGAAACCTTAAATTGATAATTTGAACTTTGAAATTTCGTTATTTTAATATCATAATTATATTAATACCTTATTCGCGGCCTGATTAAACGAAGAAACGTGTTTATTTATATGCAATTTTTCAACATTATCCGATTTTAAATTTCAAACTAAACCCTAAATTCGTTTTCTATATAAACGATCACTATAAATCAATTGAATTTACACACACCATCCCTTAGACGTCACAAACAGTACCCCTAACATCAATTATATCAGTTTTCAGTCTATAAGCTCATTCGAAATCGAGTTTGGCCGGCATTGATCCGTACTCGTTCACCTTCATTTAAATCGATTTAAGGTAATCAATTTATAGGGTTATGAACGCGATATCAAGCTAAACAAAAGCCCTAAGGCTGATTTGATTAACACCAACGGATTTGATCAATTGAATTTGTTAGGCTTTATAATTAATTTTGTTGAACATGCATATGTTTATATTTAATTTGATATGGTTTTTGATGCATGTAATGGTTAAGCCCAGCTGGTTAACACCCATGGCTATAAATATTTATATAATTTAAATTGACAAACTAATAATATTTTTTTAAAAATGTATTTTACTTTTATTTTTCAACATACTTTATATATTTATATACTTTTATTTAAACAAACTAATGATTTTGCATATTATATCTTATTATATTATTATATTAATTATGATAAAAAAAGAATATAATATTAGCTTTATAATAATAATTATCGAGCTCTTATAATTGATCTAGTTCGTTAACTTAGCGTATCCGTATTTCCCCTTTTTCCTTTATAGGCTTTATCATCAACGTGTGTTATTCGCGAATCGTCACTCTTAACATTCTATTTCACTTTTGTTCGTCTATCGAGGTGAGTACCACATTCCCCTATTTTACTTGTTTTCCTCGTTTTAGGGACATATGCGTAACTTCTATTTCTCATATATATACTTATACACAAAATTGCAACTTTGTCTTATGTGTTAATGACTTATACTTTACTTGTTTATGTGCTTATATGCTTTCGCATTCGGAAAGGTCCAACATAATCGCAGAATAGTATGATCATACGCCAGTCGTTATAGCTTTGTGCTTCTTGACATCTCATTATACTTGCGTATTTGGTTAATTTGTTATACTCATATGACTTGTTGCAACTACTTATTTTTATTTATACTATTGAACAGGTGTGTTCAACCTTGTGTTGACAAAACCATTCTATTTTCAATGCATATGCAGGTTATCGTTGATGTGAAGTACCTTGAGAGCTGTGGCAATCAGTTCACGCACCGACATTTCCGCCGTAGGTTTGGGTGTGATAGACTGGTATCAGAGCCGATGGTTTAAGATAGATCGTTAGAAATTGCCTTAGACACATGTTTAGGAGCCCTATACGTGCTTATCTGTTTAACTTTATGTGCTCAAATTAAATTATTTACAGCTTTCTTAGATAAATTATCTATTGTATTTTTATGCACACACACACACAAACTCCGAGGCTATGCCTCAACATTCAAATAAAACTTTTCAAAATTAGATTGCTTTTTATTTTCGGGAAATTCCTTAAGATTTCCCACTTGTTGATTTCACTCGTACACCTTAGGGCTAGGCTATATGGCATGTCCCTATCACAA
This sequence comes from Bidens hawaiensis, assembly GCF_021521415.1. Taxonomy (NCBI): domain Eukaryota; kingdom Viridiplantae; phylum Streptophyta; class Magnoliopsida; order Asterales; family Asteraceae; genus Bidens; species Bidens hawaiensis. The sequence continues at coordinate 48,436 of NW_027505933.1, read as the reverse complement.
ATGAAAGGGGAGAGAAACTGTGAGTTGGGCACTGGCAAAACGGTTCCAAGAACCAAAGGTAAGACGTTATTCTTTACCTGGGTGTTAACCGTGACCACAATAGTGGTTGCATCCCTACAATATATTAAACCGAATTCACGGTGGTTCGTGGCTAAACTCGGTTTTCTAGATTATTGTGTTCCGTTATTTAAATGGTTAGTTGGGTGAAAAATCCATGGAACCCATGGGTACTACTACTATCCATTTCTTAACTTGTTTTTGTATTTTTGTTGGAGTAATCACACGTGATGATTCACAAGATACTCCAACTACCTATATTTATTTCGATAGTTCGTTATTTAGTTTGGTCGGTTAAAACGCCGTGTACGCTCATTGGGCCGACAAACTTCATTGCATTTTTAATTCGTTAATTAGTTGGGACAACCAAATTTCCATGTAACGCTCATGGGTTGTCCAACTCAGTTGTTTCTCGTTAGTTCGTTGGGCCATTCAAATTGCCATGGAAAGCTCATAGGAGGCCAACATCCACGATTTATATTTTGTTAGTTTATTGTAAACTTAATAATCTAAATTTTCAACTGAATTAACTCCTCATGTAGTCATCAGACATTAATCTTATTGACTACATCATTTAATAACTATTTAAGCAATGTACCCCATCATCTTATAATCTTTTACTTTTAACCATTATGACGAAAATCCCCTTACTTCTTAAGGCAACATTATTATAAGTGATCTATATACTTAAACATTTTGTTATTCTAATAGTTTCCTCAAGTTATCTTTCATCTTATGAATCCTTATTTTTGGTCCCTATAGAATGTCGTCTCTAAGAAACCATTTTCGTCATCAACGTTCATCTGGTTCAAGAGATCGTCGCTTGGCTGCTAGGATCACAAAAGAATTCGCTGCTGCAATGCCCATGATAGTCACTCAGATCCAAAGCCTCAACTCCAATGGATCTGCCTCATCGTCTGCACCAAATAACTATGATTTCCGTAACTTTTTGAGCACCAAACCTCCATCCTTCCGTGGTGAAGAAAATGCCACCGCTTTGCTTCAATGGTTCGAGAAAATGAAAAACATCTTCATCCACTGTGAACATCCGGATAACAAACGAACCAAGTTTGCTTCTTGCCGTTTTGAGAGTCGAGCTGTCATCTGGTGGAATTCCCAAAGGAACGACCAAGGGTCTGACTTGGTCATATCCATCCCTTGGGAAGAACTTAAAGAGGCAATGAAGAAGGAGTTCAGCCCGGAACACGAACTGCAAAGACTTGAGACTGAGTTTTGGGAACTCAAATAGGTTGGTGGGGATAACTCTACCTACTCAAACCGTTTCCGTGAACTTAGCCGAATCGTACCTCACCTTGTAACCCCCGACAACCGCAGCATTCAGAAATACATTCATCACTCTCCCCAAACCCGACTATACATCCAATGCAACCTTTATGGCCACCTTGCTAACACTTGTCGTATCCCGCCTAATGCACAAGCCACCTCACGTGCTCAACCCGGTGCTCCTAATACCCGTGCTTGCTATCATTGTGAAGACCTAAACCATCTACGTAATATGTGCCCTCAACTTATCCATGCCCATCAAGCCCAAACCATGACTACCCCCTACTACTTGACCCATTCTCACCAAGTTCAAACCAAACCACCTCATGCCCTTCAAGCCCCTTCTATCAATTCAAGCCGCCTTACTTAACCCAACTCTATCAAGCTCCGCATCCACAAGCTCAAGTGTACCAAGCCTACTTTGCTCAAGCCCCTGCTATGCAAGTTCAACCTATTGAAATTGTTCCAAGCCAGTCTACCTCAACTGCTCCTACTCCTGCAACTCCTCATGGTGCTCCAAGTCAAGTTAACTAATCTACTCAAAGATCATGAAGACATTTGCAGTTCCCTTTTTCTATCTTATTTTATTTTGTCTTTTTCTTAATTACGTATTGTAAAACCTCTTTATGGCCTTGAATTATTTTCGTATTTAGACTACCTTATGAATGAAGTTCCTTTTATTTAAATAGATTGTTTTTATCTTATGTTCTTGCCTACATTACCTTTAACTGGTAATAAGTGACATCTTCTTCAAATAATTATATTTTTTTGCGATGTCTTGAAAGTTTCCTTGCTTTAGTAAAATCCATTGTAACTTTTGGAACCGTTTTATACATTTTAAATTTCTGTTTTCCTCAAAATTCATGTTTTACTTAAACGTTTTGTAACCCACCCAATGGGACGAGTTATGAGGACCATCTGACGACCTAAGTAATTATGGATGCATAAGTAATTACCTAAGTCCTCGCATGGATATCATGATCCAAATAGTTGTGTGTCATAATAAAGAACCGAAAGTAGTTTAGATAACGGTACGAATGCAAAGATGATAAGGACATGGTGGATACGTCGCTGGTACATCCAATATATAAGTGTCCTTATTGATTTTATTTGGAGCGTACATCAACTATCTAAAGCTCTGTACTATAAATTTTTATTTAACAGTGTTGTTATAGTATTTCTTAACTTCGTTACGAAATTCTCTAAAGTAGAGGAGACTGTAACAACTCGGGTTTTCGAACTTATACTTTTACCCGAATCGGTACGATGTTCGGGTTACTTTGTTAAATATATTGTGTTTATTAAGTTTAAATTAATTAATATATTATTATTTTAATTAAATAAAATTATATCTTTACTATATAGGCATTTTCAACCCAAAGTATAAAGTTTAACCTCTTTTATACCCATCTTCAAACTTTAGGGTTCTAATTGTAAATTAGGTTATAACTCATATTATACAAACGGATACCCATGAACCAAACCCGACCCGTTTCATCCATTTCACAACCCGAAACCTTAATCTGATAATTTGAACTTTGAAATTTGGTTATCTTAATCTCAAAATTATCTTAATACCTTATTCGCGGCCTGATTAAACGAAGAAACGTGTTTATTAATCTGCAATTGTTCATCATTATCCGATTTTAAATTTCAAACTAAACCCTAAATCCGTTTTCTATATAAAAGATCATTATAACTCAATTGAATTCACACACAACTTCCCTTAGACGTCGCAAACAGTACCCCTAACATCAATTATATCAGTTTTCAATCTATAAGCTCATTCGTAATCGAGTTTGGCCGGCATTGATCTGTACTCGTTCATCTTCATTTAAATCGATTTAAGGTAATCAATTAATAGGGTTATGATCGCGATATCAAGCTAAACAAAAGCCCTAAGGCTGATTTGATTAACACCAACGGTTTTGTTCAATTGAATTCGTTAGGGTTATAATCAATTTTGTTGAACATGCATCTGTTTATATTTAATCTGATATGGTTTTTGTTGCATGTACTAGTTAAGCCCAGCTGGTTAACACCCATGGCTATGGGGGCAGTGGTCGCGAGTTCGATCTCCTGCCCCCGTAACTTTTGGGATTTTTGTTAAAGTTCCCTTTTTAATTAATTAATGGTTATATTAATAATAATAAAAACTATTTAAACTTACTTTAATGAAAACCGACTTTATAATACTCGTTTAACTCTCGTTGTCGTTTGTGTATATACGTATGTGTAAGCATATAAGTATATATGCATATATATATAAACCAGAAAATTTTATATATATATTTATATAATTTAAATCGACAAACTAATAATATTTTTTTAAATGTATTTTACTTTTATTTTTCAACATATTTTATATATTTATATACTTTTATTTAAACAAACTAATGATTTTGCATATTATATCTAATTATATTATTATATTAATTATGATAAAAATAAAGAATATAATATTAGCTTTATGATAATAATTATCGAGCTCTTATAATCGATCTAGTTCGTTAACTTAGCGTGTCCGTATTTCCCCTTTTTCCTTTATAGGCTTTATCATCAACGTGTGTTATTCGCGAATCGTCACTCTTAACATTCTATTTCACTTTTGATCGTCTATCAAGGTGAGTACCACATTACCCTATTTTACTTGTTTTCCACGTTTTGGGGACATATGCGTAAATTATATTTCTCATATATATACTTATACACAAAACTGCAACTTTGTCTTATGTGTTCACGACTTATACTTTTCTTATTTATGTGCTTATACGCTTTCTCATTCGGAGAGGTCCAACATAATCGTAGAATAGTATGATCATACGCCAGTCGTTATAGCTTTGTGATTCTCGACATCTCATTATACTTGCTTATTTGGTTAATTTGTTATACTCATATGACTTGTTGCAACTACTTTTTTTTATTTATACTTTTGAACTGTTGTGTTCAACCTTGAGTTGACAAAACCATTCTATTTTCAATGCATATGCAGGTTATCGTGTGATGTGAAGTTAAGTCAAGATTTGAAAGAAAACTTAGGATGCAAGGTTGAGAAATAAACAAGACTTTTGATTTATCATATGTGTAGATTGATTTGGAATGTTTGTATTAAATACTTATTCTTATTTGAAATTAAATTTAATAGATACCGAAACATCCAATATTGCATGATATTACCTTGAGAGCTGTGGCAATCAGTTCACGCCCCGGCATTTCCGACGTAGGTAGGTGTGTGACAGATTGGTATCAGAGCCGAAGGTTTAAGATAGGTCGTTTGAAATTGCGTTAGACACATGTTTAGGAGCTCTATACGTGCCTATCTATTTACCTTTATGTGTTCAAATTAAATTGTTTACAGCTTTCTTAGATAATTAATTATTTATTATCTATCGTATTGTTATGAACACACACACAAACTCTGAGGCTATGCCTCAACATTTAAATAAAACTTTTCAAAATTAGATTGCTTTTTATTTTCGGGAAATTCCTTAAAAATTCCCACCTGTTGTTTTCACTCGTACACCTTACGGCTAGGCTATATGGCATGTCCCTATCACAAATGAAAAAGGGAAAGAAACTGTGAGTTGGGAATTGGCAAAATGGTTCCAAGAACCTAAGGTAAGACGATAATACTTACCTGGGTGATAACCTGACCACAGTAATCAACCCTATTGACCCGAGCAAGACGCAAAAATGCAATGTGACCGAAACCCTAAGCTGTTAACCGTGACCAAAATAGTGGTTGCATCCCTATAATATATTAAACCGAATTCACGGTGGTTCGTGGCTAAACTCGGTTTTCTCGATTATTGTGTTCTGTTATTTCAATGGTTATTTGGTTGAAAAATCCATGGAACCCATGGGCGCTCCTACTATCCATTTCTTAACTTGTTTTTGTATCTTTGTTGGTGTAATCAAACGTGATGATTCACAAGATACTCCGACTACCTATATTTATTTTGATAGTTCGTTATTCAGTTTGGTTGGGTTAAAACGTTGTGTAACGCTCATTGGGCCGACAAACTTCATTGCATTGTTAATTAGTTAATTAGTTGGGACAATCAAATTGCCATGTAACGCTCATGCGCTGTCCAACTCAGTTGTTTTTTGTTAGTTCGTTGGGCCATTCAAATTGCCATGGAAAGCTCATGGGAGGCCAACATCCACAGTTTATATTTTGTTTGTTTATTGTAAACTTAATAATCTAAAATTTAAACGAACTTAACTCCTCATTTAGTCATCACACATTAATCTTATTGACTACATCATTTAATAACTATTTACGTAATGTACTCCCATCATCTTATAATCTTTTACTTTTAACCTTTATGACGCAAATCCCCTTACTTCTTAAGGCAACGTTATTATAAGTTATCTATATACTTAAACATTTTGTTATTCTAATAGTTTCCTCAAGTTATCTCTCATCTTATGTATCCTCATTTTTGGTCCCTATCTAATGTTGTCTCTAAGAAACCATCGTCGTCGTCAACGTTCATCTGGTTCAATAGATCTTCGCTTGGCTGCTAGGATCATAAAAGAATTCACTGCTGCAGTGCCCATGATAGTCACTCAGATCCAAAGCCTTAACTCCAACGGATCTGCCTCATCGTCTGCACCTAATAAGTATGATTTCCGTAAATTTTTGAGCACCAAACCTCCATCCTTCCGTGGTGAGGAAAATTCCACCGCTTTGCTTCAATGGTTCAAGAAAATGGAAAACATCTTCATCCATTGTGAATATCCGGATGACAAATGGAACAAGTTTTCTTCTAGCTGTTTTGAGAGTCGAGATGTCATCTGGTGGAATGACCTAAGGAACGACCAAGGGTCTGACTTGGTCGTATCCATGCCTTGGCAAGAACTTAAAGAGGCAATGAAAAAGGAATTATGCCCGGAACACGAACTGCAAAAACTTGAGACTGAGTTTTGGGAAATCGAACAAGTTAGTGGGGATAACTCTACCTACTCAAACCGTTTCCGTGAACTTAGCCTCGTACCTCACCTTGTAACCCCCGACAACCGCGGCATTTAGAAATACATTCGCGGTTTACCAAGCCTTTTCCGTGATGCTGTGACAAGTTGTGATCCCTTAACTATCGGTGAGGCCATGGACCTAGCTGTTTCCCTCACCAACAGTCATGCCAGGGATGGAACCTTGTATCGCAAGGATTCCAAGCCTAGTCCCGACAAGACCGAAACCGACTCATCTTTTGATGCTAAAGCCGAACCCAAACATGCTTCCAACAACGAACACCACAACAATAACCACAACCACAAGCGTAAAGCCTATTCCGTTAACCAACCCATTAACCAAGCTCCTCCTAACCAAAACCATAGTTCCCCAAACAAAAAGACTTACATTGGTCCTCATCCCCTATGTGCCAGGTGTAACTTTCATTACTCTCCCAAAACCCCTTGCCGACTATGCACCCAATGCAACCTTAATGGCCACCATGCTAACACTTGTCGTATCCCGCCTAATGCACAAGCAACCTCACATGCTCAGCCCGGTGCTCCTAATACCCGTGCTTGCTATCAATTTGGAGACCCAAACCATCTTCGTAATATGTGCCCTCAACTTATCCATACACATCAAGCCCAAACCATGACTACACCCTACTACTTGGCCCATGCTCACCAAGTTCAAACCCAACCACCTCATGCCCTTCAAGCCCATTCCATCAATTCAAGCCAACCTTACTTAACCCAACTCTATCAAGCTCCGCATCCGCAAGCTCAAGTGTACCAAGCCTACTTTTCTCAAGCCCCTGCTATGCAAGCTCTACCTATTGAAGCTATTCCAAGCCAGTCTACCTCAACTGCTCCTACTCCTGCAACTCCTTATGGTGCTCCAAGTCAAGTCAACTAATCTACTCGACGTTCATGAAGACATTTGCAGTTCCCTTTTTCTATCTTATTTTATTTTGTCTTTTTCTTAATTACGTATTGTAAAGCCTCTTTATGGCCTTGAATTATTTTTGTATTTAGACTACCTTATGAATGAAGTTCCTTTTAATTAAATAGATTGTTTTTATCTTATGTTCTTGCCTGCATTACCTTTAACTGGTAATAAGTGACATCTTCTTCAAATAATTATATTTTTTTGCGATGTCTTGAAAGTTTCCTTTCTTTAGTAAAATCCATTGTAACTTTTGGAACCGTTTTATACATTTAAAATTTCTGTTTTTCTCAAAATTCATGCTTTACTTAAACGTTTTGTAACTTACACAATGGGACGAGTTATGTGGACCATCCAATGACCTAAGTAATAATGGATGCATACGTAATTACCAAAGTCCTCGCATGTAAATCATGATCCAAATAGTTGTCTGTCATAATAAAGAACCGAAAGTAGTTGAGATAACGGTACGAATGCAAAGATGATAAGGACATGGTGGATACGCTACTGGTACATCCTATATTTAAGTGTCCTTATTTGATTTTCATTTGGAGCGTTATGTTAACTATCTAAAGTTTTGTATTATAAATTTTTATTTAACAGTGTTTTTATAGTTGTTGGGTCCATATTTGGTGGTTTGTACTTAGTTCTAGTTAATTGGTTTTGGGTGTATGTGATATATGTACTTAGTCTACTTGTATTGGGCTTTGGCTTTGGGTTGCTATGTAAACCGAGAACACATTTGTGTTCTCGGTGGGCTTTGGGCTTTGATTGGGCTAATGTTTTGGTTTCCCTATAAATAGATCTTATTGTATAGGGATTAGGGTTGTTCACACTAAGAGAAGTTGAACACTTTGAGAGCCACCATCTAGAGAGCAATACGTGTAATCTCATGTACCAGACGGTTTAATAATATAATCGTGTGCATTTGGAGTAATACTTCTTGTTTATTATATTCATACTGTTCATCGTTGTTCTTGAATCACTACATTAACTAGATTCCGCATATTTGACGTGTGTTGGTTGATATCATATTGTAGTGATCCAGATTCGGGCTTTACAATTGGTATCAGAGCCTTTGATGAATTCAGGCTCGTTATTGTGATATCAACGGATTCAAGAATATTTTTTCCGGTAGTATTTGCATTTTTCCGGCGAGTGTATGATCGGTGAAGAAGACTGCTACTGGTTTGGTCACAGATTACATTATCTTTGGATAGAATTTAAATCCCACCAAAATAGGGATTTAGTTGTTACCAAATAAGCTGGTCAAACAAGAGTTTTCTGCCAAAAATCAGGGATTTCGGCCAAAACTCAAGAAACTGATTAAATAATCATAGTTCTCGGTCAACCTTAGTAGATTTCGGTCAACATTTGTGGTTCTCGGTCAACTTTTGAGGTTCTAGGTCAGTGTTCTCGGTGAATGGAGTTCTCGGTTGACTTTTGAGGATCTCAGTCAGTGTTCTCGGTCAAAGGAGTTCTCGGCCAAGGAGTAAAAAAAATCCATCCTTGAAAATTTTGACGAATACATTTTTTTGGGCGATTTTCGGTGAAATTTTGGCGGGAAATTCGGAAAAATTTGTCTTGAACGAAATTTTTCCTATACACTTCTCTTGACTGGGACATTCTTCTTGAGAATTTTGGCGTTCATATTTTTTTGAGAAATTTTGGCAGGAAAATCAGTTTAATCTGATTAATTACTCAATGGATTATTCACAACTCGTTTTTAAACCATGTTCCTTAATTGTGGTGAGAAAATAGAAATGTATAAACTTCATAATGATAGTCTAAGTACAGATATGGAAAGAATAAAATCAGAGAGTTTCAAACTTAAGAAAAATGAAAAGGGATTTTTAGACAAAATTGAATCTCTTAACAAGGACATTAAGAAACTTAAGTATGATTTTAGCATAAAGAGCTGTCACAATCGTGATGCCAAACAAGAAATTGTTGAGTTAACTGCAAAAGTGGAAGCCTCCAAGTTAGAGATCTTGAATCTAACTAGTAAGTTTGAAAAGGCTGAACTTGATTTTAAAAAATTCGATGGTTCCAGTAAAATAGTTAACTCGATGATTGAAAACCAATTGTGGTGGAAGGAAAATGAAGGTGAGGGAATAGGATACAGTCAAGTTCCCCCACCCTACAACCACAATTATGTCCCTACCCCTGTCACCAAAGAACAGGAGGAAAGGATAAAAGACATCAAGTATGGTAAACAGGTTCAATATGAAACTGTTGGATCAGGATCCCTAGAGAAAATCAAGCATGTTTTTAAATGTGTGAACAATTTTGATGCTTCTACTTCATGTGCAGATATAGTAAACGATGTTGTTTCTGATAGTAAAGGGGTTCAGACTAGTGAAAATGAATCTCATTCTAACGTGTCATCAAACTCAGATGACACCACAACTTAAAATTGTACTAATAATAATACACAAAGTTGTGGCAACAAAGGGAAGGCACGTAAGAAATCAGCACAATAAGAACAGTCTCGTCCTCATAGATCCTCCGGATCTCCATGTGTTGATAAATCAATGGGTGCCATTTATGTTAAGAGGCAAACACGTTACCACTATGGCACGCGAGGACATATAGCCAGAAATTGTGTTCATCGTCTATATGTTCTATACTACAAGCAAAATCAGAAGGCTGTGCCAAGGGGCAAGAAGAATGGAAAAACCTTTCATAAGAAGGAATTCCAACATGAGGCTAGTGCTTACGTTGACACTAGAAGAAGGATGAAAGCGTGTTTCGCCTGCGGGAACGACGGGCATTTGGCAAAGGAGTGTCACTACCGTGCTATTAACAGACAAGCCCCTCAGGTGAAAGGTAATAGGTTTCAACCGAATCCAGTGGTTAAACAAAATGCATATATTAGAAAACCACGAGTATCAGTACAACGGGTCACAGATACTCAAGGATTCAAAGTTAATATGACAAGTTTGCACTCAAATGATATTAGAAAATGTTAAAAGAAAAATAAATTTTCAGAAATCAAATAGTGTTGAGAGTTCTAAGAATTCGAATTCGAATTACTCCACTCCAAAGTTTGTTGCATCAAGTTTCACTAAACCATGACAGACTTGGAAACTTAAAACTCAACAACCAGAATCTGTCATACAAATGATTCTGTTAAAGATGGGAAAGATATGAGTTGGCAAGAGGTCACATATGTTGATGCTCAAGGGAACCCCAAGACATTTATGACTTGGGTTCCTATGTCCAACTAATCCCGCTATGCGTGTAGGAACAACCACAATTTCATTGTTTATTAAATGGGTTGTTCCAGGCAATTGACAGGGCAAATGTCCATTGTTTTTAAATCTTTAAACCTTAAAATGGATTATTTGTTGCCTGGACGGTAATTTAGGGTGATAGGACGTTTTTAATTTGCTCTCTAAGTGTGTAGGAACAAATTAGGGAATACATTGCATATTAAAAGGTTTGTTCCAGAATTCAACTCGCAAGAATGCAGAATCTCAAAACAAGCTTATTCCTAGGGGAGATTCTAACAAATGGAAAGATGATGTCTTGAAGATAAAAGGTAACCGTATCACTTTGGTATGAAAGATTGATTAGTCAAAAACATTTTAATATTTTATTTTTTAAAAAAATATACAAAATATGTTCATGTATAGTTTTTCAAGTATAGTGTACTTTGTTTCCCAAAAATGAGAAAATGACTTGAACGTGCATGAGAAATGATAGTACATCAGTTGACTGACTATCACACTTTATTTTGTTATTAAAATACTATGTTTCGAAGATTGAGTCTTTTTTAGGTTAAATTTGTACATAAAAGTTTTCCTTTCTGTCAAAGTTTTTGCACAAATTTAGGGGGAGAAAATTAAAAAAAATTCAAAAAGAGTGTAGGTGCATTTTATAAAAAAAAATTATCTATGTCTTTCAAACTTCACTCCCGCTTAAACCTATGTCGGCTGCTCAAGTTTGAAGAACATATACTTGTATATGTTTGGTCCGGTGATCAACTCGTAGATTCACAGGATAGCCATTTATCCAAAGACTGAAAGCATCTGGGGCGATTGTGATGTGTTTTTGTGTTTTGAATTCTTTCACTTAAAATTATGTCGGTGATTCCAAGTTGGAGGGACACGTATTCTCATATGTGTTTGGTCCTACTAACCACTTGTGGTCATACGGGATAGCCATTTACCTGAAAACTGAAGAGTGACCGGGGTGACTGAGTTCTTAACATGTGTGTCTTCTATAACTTTATGGGAAATGATATTATTATTCAGTTAACAGCTTTTTAGAAGCTTCAAAATATTTTCAAATGAAAATTGATCCAACCTTTGGAAAATGATAGATAAATTGTTTTTGTGTGCCTAACGGGTGAAGTTATTAAGCTTGAAAGGCTCTAGAACAGTCATTGATTTGTATGGTAGCTTTCCATGATGCGTAAAAGTTGAAGTGATATAAACTAAATTTGCTAAACTTAATGTGGAGAGTCATTTTAAAGACAGGTGCATGTCTCCAGATACATCTCTCCGAATGATAGGCAGAAAAGCAATTACCCAGTCATACACGAGCCCGTTAGTGTCTTGATCACCAAAAATATTGTGCTATTATGTTTATTATTATAAAAAAAGAAAAGAAAAGATGAAAAAAAATAGGAAAAGAAAAAAAGGATGAAAAAAAAGGAATGAAAAAAAAACAAAAAAATATTATGAGTGTGTATATAATTTGTGCTGTTAAAAACCTGGTATTTCAAAAGTTTAAAGGGTCAAACTAGAACAACAGAGATGGGGGCACACAAGTAAGTCATGTCATGTCTCGAATGAAAGGCTTGTCAGTTTACTGGCACTAAGTCCAACGTTCAACCTTAAACCTTAAAAATTATTGCTTGTTCATCTATAAAAATCTTTTGATCAAGCACTAGGGGGTTGGAGTCAAATTGGGGTGATATGGGGAAAGCCAAATACGCTTTGAGAAGAGATAGGAGGCACCACAGGTCCATGAGTGATGTACATCTAAGCTTTATGCCGAACTGAACCCTAATCATATCACTGATGCAATGAAAATCATGCTAAGTATGTTATACCTGCTATCAACCTGTCTTTTTATGTCATAATAACGCTGAACATGAATCTTTGTGACAGCCTCTTAAACGATATGATTCCATGTTCGGATCTTTTCATAAAAGGCGGCGTTTTTATCAAAACTGAAATTTGATCCCTAATTTTGCTATATTACAAGAAGACCGGGTGATTAAATTTGTTTTATTTGTTGTTTTTGGTTATATTTTATTTCATTTATTTTATTTTTTACTTCTTGATTACTCTTGTCGAGACAAATGTGTTAAGAAATCATTTTAAATTTGTCTTCAACTAATGAAATATGATTTCGGTTATTGTGTTATAGTTGGTTCGGCTGGTATGATCTCATTTCAAGTATTTTCTAGAAAATCATAAAAATTAGAAAAACATAAAAATTACAAAAATATGTCTGTCTTATTTTGTTTATTTAATTGTTTTCGAAAATATTTTGGTTGATCTTTCTATCAAAGTTGATTGTTCTTTCAAGACTGATTTCTTGCAACGGAAGCATATGAAGTATCTGAGACTCAAATTGGATGATGCTATCAAAGAGGGGGTGATGGTAGAGTATTGGATGCAGATGCTGAAGTTGCTGATCATGCTCTAGTAAAGATTCTGAAGATCTTGAAAGCTTCAGTCTAAGGGCAAGATTGTTGGGCCATAATTTGGTTGAACTGACGTATATCAAAAGGCCAAGACATGATCAAAACTAAAGTTACATAAACAAAGACGAGTTGAAGAACTAATTTCGGTTAGGCTAGTCTGAAGTGAAATAAACAAGAACGAAGCTACAAACCAAGGGGGAGATTGTTGGGTCCATATTTGGTGGTTTGTACTTAGTTCTAGTTAATTGGTTTTGGGTGTATGTGATATATGTACTTAGTCTACTTGTATTCGGCTTGGGCTTTGGGTTGCTATGTAACCGAGAACACATTTGTGTTCTCGGTGGGCTTTGGGCTTTGATTGGGCTAATGTTTTGGTTTCCCTATAAATAGATCTAATTGTATAGGGATTAGGGTTGTTCACACTGAGAGAAGTTGAACACTTTAAGAGCCACCATCTAGAGAGAAATACGTGTAATCTCATGTACCAGACGGTTTAATAATATAATCGTGTGCATTTGGAGTAATACTTCGTGTTTATTATATTCATACTGTTCATCGTTGTTATTGAATCACCACGTTAACTAGATTCCGCATATTTGACGTGTGTTGGTTGATATCATAATGTAGTGATCCAGATTCGGGACTTTTTCATCGTTGTTCTTGAATCACCACGTTAACTAGATTCCGCATATTTGACATGTGTTGGTTGATATCATATTGTAGTGATCCAGATTCGGGACTTACAATAGTATTTCTTAATTTCGGGACGAAATTCCCTTAAGTAGGGGAGACTGTAACAACTCGGGTTTTCGAACTTATACTTTTTCCCGAATCGGTACGATGTTCGGGTTACTTTGTTAAATATATTGTGTTTATTAAGTTTAAATTAATTAATATATTATTATTTTAATTAAATAAAATTATATATTTACTATATAGGCGTTTTCAACCCAAAGTATAAAGTTTAACCTCTTTTATACCCATCTTCAAACTTTAGAGTTCTAATTGTAAATTAGGTTATAACTCATATTATACAAACGGATACCCATGAACCAAACCCGACCCGTTTCATCCATTTCACAACCCGAAACCTTAATCTGATAATTTGAAATTTGAAATTTCGTTATCTTAATCTCATAATTATCTTATACCTTATTCGCGGCCTGATTAAACGAAGAAACGTGTTCATTAATCTGCAATTGTTCATCATTATCTGATTTTAAATTTCAAACTAAACCCTAAATTCGTTTTCTATATAAACGATCACTATAACTCAATTGAATTTACACACACCATCCCTTAGACGTCACAAACAGTACCCCTAACATCAATTATATCTGTTTTTAGTCTATAAGCTCATTCGTAATCGAGTTTGGCTGGTATTGATACATACTCGTTCACCTTCATTTAAATCGATTTAAGGTAATCATAGGGTTATGATCTCGATATCAAGCTAAACATAAGCCCTAAGGCTGATTTGATTAACACCAACGGATTTGATCAATTGAATTCGTTAGGGTTTATAATCAACTTTGTTGAACATGCATCTGTTTTATATTTAATCTGATATGGTTTTTATTGTATGTACTGGTTAAGCCCAACTGGTTAACACCCATGACTATGGGGGCAGAGGTCGCGAGTTCGATCCCCTGCCACCCCGTAACTTTTGGGATTTTTGTTAAAGTTTACTTTTTAATTAAGTAATGGTTATATTAATAATAATAAAAACTATTTAAACTTATTTTAGTGAAAACTGACTTTTAATACTCGTTTAACTCTCGTTGTCATTCGTGTATATACGTATATGAAAGCATATAAGTATATATGCATATATATATATAAACAAGAAAATTTTATATAAATATATTTATATAATTTAATTGACAAACTAATAATATTTTAAAAAAAATGTATTTTACTTTTAAATTTCAACATACTTTATATATTTATATACTTTTATTTAAACAAACTAATGATTTTGCATATTATATCTTATTATATTATTATATTATAATATTAATTATGATAAAAAAAAGAATATAATATTAGCTTTATAATAATAATTATCGAGATCTTATAATCGATCTAGTTTGTTAACTTAACGTATCCGTATTTCCCCTTTTTCCTTTATAGGCTTTATCATCAACGTATGTTATTCGCGAATCGTCACTCTTAACACTCTATTTCACTTTTGTTCGTCTATCGAGGTGAGTACCACATTCCTATATTTTACTTGTTTTCCACGTTTTGAAGACATATGCATAAATTATATTTCTTATATATATACTTATACACAAAACTGCAACTTTGTCTTATGTGCTAACAACTTATACTTTACTTGTTTATGTGCTTATATCCTTTCGCATTCGGAGAGGTCCAACATAATCGCAGAATAGTATGATCATACGCTAGTTGTTATAGCTTTGTCCTTCTCGACATCTCATTATACTTGCTTATTGATTAATTTTTTATACTCATATGACTTGTTGAAATACTTATTTTTATTTATACATTTGAACTGGTGTGTTGCTCAGTCAACCTTGTGTTGACAAAACCATTCTATTTTCAACGCATATGCAGGTTATCGAGTGATGTGAAGTTAAGTCAAGATTTAAAAGAAAACTTAGGATGCAAGATTAAGAAATAAACAAGACTTTTGATTTATGATATGTGTTGATTGATTTTGAATGTTTGTATTAAATACTTATTCTTATTTGAAATTAAATTTAATAGATAGTGAAACTTCCAATATTGCATGATAGTACCTTGAGAGTTGTAGCAATCAGTTCTCGCCCAGGCATTTCAGCCGTAGGTTGGGGTGTGACATTGGTATCTCATCCTCATCCTCATTAGTATGATCATACGCTGTCGGATTAACTCGACCCGTTTAGGGACAAGAGAAATGGCCTTTCTCTATTGTTGTTATGCTAGTTGGGGTTGTTCATGTTTATCGCAAGGAATTGTCTTTTTATTATGTATATGCAAAAACTGTGATTACTTGCTCAACTTTATGTTGGCAGATATATATATTTTCACGCATGACGCATGTAGCTTTTTGGGATAAAGAAAGTGGTTGAAGCTTAATTGATACCTTAGGTTGCATTTGATGCATAAAGAACAATTTTTATTTTTAAGTTTTGATTGTAATGTTATTTTATTTTTTATTCTTTTCTTTAAGAAAATGTTTATGTTTTTGTGTACTTGATTGATATATGAAATGAAATAATTTAGATATTGGCACGTGCAATCATTTTAGTGTATTTTGAGCTACAATACAATATTGTCGCGCCCCAGCATGTTTGTCGTAGGTTGGGGTGTAACAGATTGGTATCAGAGTCGAAGGCTATAAGATAGGTGGTTAGATGTAATGACCCAGTAGCATGCTTTGGGTCCTTTACGTGCTCCCTATTTGTTTAAATTTTTGTACATAGCTTAGCATATCTAAATTGTTTATCATATACAACTGTACAAAAAAGCACACACTTATTTCGAGGTTATGCCTCACTCTCATAAAATATTTTCAAAACTATAATATGATTTTTAATCTGGAATTTTCTTAAGAAATCCTACTTTTAATTTCCATATCCTTGAGGATGATTCGTGTGAGGGATATGTAGTAATTGTAAGGGAGGGAAAACTAGTTCACCGAACCCTTGACACCAAGGCTTGCAAGCCTAAGGAAGTGCAGTGCGCATAATTCCCAATCAATAGCGAGACCCGGTTGCACTCTTGGATTGTTCGGTGAGAGTGTGAAACTTATTAAGCCAAAGCATATCACACCAAACGTTCACGAATATACCACTGTCATTGTATCAAAATTAGTCATGTGATGATCACACCCTTAGTTTATAACTGTATTCACGGTGGCTCATGGTTAAACTCGGTTTTTCCGTACTATGTTTTAGAAGAATATATGGGTGAAGTATGTAAATACGTGGTGGTTCCCGAACTACTTCTACTGTCTACCTCGACACCCCTTAATTCGATTTTGATTGATTTTGTTTATTTGGTGTTCGATATCTTTGATTTGTTGGAAGGACCCATGGTGGTTCATGAAGCCCTAACCAAGAAATGAACCCATACACCTCATTTTAAGTTATGTTATAATTGATTTTTTCTCATAATGTTAAGGTTGATAAAATGTTATGTAATCAAGTCTCATAAGTGATGAAATTCTCATTGTCAACCGCATTCTCAACCTCAAATTGTTAATAAAATTCACATGTGTCAATTTAAGCAAACTCATATATTTACAAACATTACCCGAGTCTCATGAAATTTTACACATTTTACCCTTGAAGTATGACTTCCCACCTCATCAATCGTAACCGTTGCACCGATAACTCGAGACGTAGCATGTCATTCCGCATCTCTAAGGGAATCGTGGAAGCCCTCCCAACAATCATCTATCTACTCCAAACCGTGAATGTTGCTGCCTCACCCGTGAATAAAAACCCAACTGCTTGCTTGTTCAAGCAATTCACGAGTGCAAACCAAACCGATTACACTGGAGCCGAGGTTGCTACCACCATCCTCCATTGATTCGAACATATGGAAGGTGTGTTTCTCCATTATGCATGTCCAAGATACAAAAAGACCACCTACACCTCAAACATCTTCAAATTGAGTGCTCTCACTTGGTGGAATGGTAAAAAGTAAGCTCTTGGGGTTAAGGTTGCCATGGCTTTGCCGTGGGATAATCTCAAAAGCTCATGCTCGAAAGTTTTTGTCCAAAATATGAACTTCGTAAGTTGGAAGAGGAGTTTTGGAACTTGAAGCAAGAAGGTGGTGATAATACCCCTTACAATAATCGATTCCATAAAATGAGCCTTCTCACCCGCATATGGTCACTTCTTTGGAGCGGGCTGTTGATAAGTACATATCGGGTTTATCTATGCAAATTCAAGATTCCGTTCTAAGCCGTGACCCTAAAATCCTCCATGATATCATCACATTAGTTGGTACCCTCACCGAGAACCACGTTAAGGCCGGGACCTTGACGCGGAAGAGTTCCAAGAAACCCAATGATAAGCCCACACCCGAGCCCACTAGAGAATCCAAGCCTAAATCCTCTAAGCCTTAATCCTCCAAGCACAACAACCACAACAACTCATCCCACTATCGCAACAACAAGAGAAAACCCAACTCCCAAATTTATGTCTTATCCTAATCGAAAGCCCAACAAGCCCTCAAAACAAGAAGCCTTACACCTCCCACACCCGTATTGCAACACTTGACAATGCCACCATCCGGACCAATCCACTTGTCAGGAGTGTGCCAATTGCCCCCGGTTCGGCCACCTTACCCAATATATTCGAGAAGCACCTCGTGTGCAAGCCGCTCCACCGCGGTTCGCACCATCAAACCAACCCAACCAAACCATCCCCCGTGCTCAAATCAATAACCCCGCTAGAGCTTGCTACAATTGCAATGACCAAATCACCTTCGCATCGTCCATCCTCGACTCACTCAATCCCACCAAGACTATGTTTCACCACAACCCTACTACACCTCCCAAGCCTATCAAGTGCAACCTTATCAACCCTAACCCCCGACTCATGGCTCCTCCAACTCTTCAAGCTCAACCCATGGTTATGCAAGCCTATCAAGCTCCAACCCCTTCAAGTTTCGACTTCCCAAACCAAAGCACCTAAAGAAACTAAAGGGAGAGATTTCACCATGAATATCATAAATCCCAAAACTCGAATGATGTGGTTAACGGTACGTTTCTAGTTAATAAGCACCATACTTCGGTATTATTTGAATCGGGAGCCGATAGGAGCATTATATCCTTTGATTTTGAATACATACTTGACGTGCCCCATAGTAAATTATCTAAGCCCTTCACGGTAGGGATAGCTAACGTTAGTTCGATCACGATTGACTCTGTCATTCTCTATCTACCTTATCCCTATGAAAAAGGGTATCTTCGACATCATCGTTGGTATTGATTGACTCTCACTCCATCGTGCCGAAACTATATGTTTCGAGAAACTCATTCGAATACCTATCGATGGGGGCGTGATACTAAACATCCCCCGAGAAAGACCCTTCTCAAAGATAAACCTAATGTCGTGCTTCGAAGCCCCACGTTATTTACGCAAGAAGTATGTCGCTTTCTTAGCCCACGTAACCACAAAATCCGATGAACAAAAGAAACTTTTTGACATCCCGATTTTCTGCGACTTCCCCGAAGTCTTTCCCGATGACATTTTCGGACTCCCTCCCATTTGTCAAATGGAGTTCCGTATTGACCTAATGCCCGGAGAAAACCCCATAGCCAAAGCACCTTACCGCCTTACACCTTCCGAGATGTTAGAACGCTCCAACCAAATACAAGAACTCATGGACAAGGGTTTCATTCGCCCGAGTTCATCTCCATGGGGCGCACCCATCTTGCTTGCTAATAAGAAAAACGGTACACTTCGTATGTGTATCGACTACCGTGAGCTCAATAAGCTTACTATCTAGAACCATTATACCCTTCCGCTTATCGATGATCTTTTTGATCAATCCATGGAGCCGCATGCTTCTCCAAGATTGAGCTCCGTTTGGGTTATCAACAACTCCGTGTTTACGAGGATGACATACCGAAGATTTCCTTCCATACTCGTTAAGTCCACTTTAAGTTCCGAATTATGCCTTTTGATTTAACCAACGCTCTCGTAGTTTTCATGGACCTTATGAATCATGTTTGTAAACCGTACCTCAATAAATTCATGATTTATTTTCATCGACGACATTTTGTTATATTCTAAATTCGAGCCTAAGCACAAAACCATTTACGCGCCTTCCTCGACTTGTTACGAAAACAACAACTTTATGCTAAATTCTCCAAATGCGAATTTTGGCTTAAAAAGGTTCAATTCTTGGGTCACAGCGTCAACGACAAGGGTATTCACGTTAATCCCGCTAAAATCAAGGCCATTAAAAATTTGAAAACCCCATCCTCTTCAACAGAGGTTCGTTTATTTCTTGGTTTAGCAGGGTAATACCGTCGTTATATCTGCAACAATTCGAAGATTGCTTCACTATTACCGCACTAACCCACAAAGGGAAAGTTTACGAATGGGTTTTCGATCAAGAGGAAGCATTTCAAACACTAAAGGACATGCTTTGAAATCCTCCAATCCTTGCTCTTCTCGAGGGCAATGACGAATTTGTTGTCTTTTGTGTCGCTTCCATTCAAGCTCTTGGTTGTGTTCTTATGCAACTAGACAGAGTCATTGCTTACGGCTCGCGTTAACTCAAGGTTCACGAGAAACATTTCATGACGCACGATATCGAACTTGGTGCGGTCGTGTTTGCCTTGAATATTTGACGACACTACGTTTATGGCACGAAGTGTGTGGTCTTCACCGGCCATAATAGTTTGCAACACATCTTTTTGACCAAAATGACCTTAATATGAGACAAAGACGATGGGCCAAGTTGTTAAGAGATTAGAATCGCGAAATTCACTACCACCCCGGGAAAGCAAATGTCGTGGCCGATGCTCTTTGTTGTAAGAGTCAAATTAAATCTGTCATGCTCCATTGTGTCACTATACAATCCGACCTTCAATATTGCATCTTCCACGCACAACACATCTTCGTAACCAAGGGTAACCTATACGACGAGATGTCATTTGGCACCAAACTCCAACTTGAAACCAAACCTAACGGCTTACTCTATTATTTGAATCATTTATTGGTTCCCTATCATGACAGTATTCACATGTTCATTCTTTATGAAGATCATAAGTCACGAATCTTTATTTATCCCGGTGCGGATAAAATGTATGTCGATATTCGTTCCATGTTTTGGTGGTCGGAAATGAAGAAGGATATCGTGGTATATGTATCTAAATGTCTCACTTGTTCTAAGTTTAAAGATTAGCATCAAAAGCCATTCGGTTTGCTCGAGCAACCTCCAATCCCTGTTTGAAAATGGGAAGACATAGCCACGGATTTCGTTACCAAACTCCCCACTACTCATAGCCGCAATGATAGCATTTGGGTGAATGTTAATCGGTTGACCAAGTCAAATCACTACATACCTTTCTGAGAAAAGTCCTCCGTAAGAGAATTGGCCCGACTCTATGTCAAGAACATCATTTGCCGCCATGGAACACCTTTGACCATTATCTCCTATCTTGATAGTCGGTTTACCTCTCATTTTTTGAATTCGTTGCAAACTACCTTGGGTACCCGTATTGATCTAAGCACCACTAATCACCTGCGAACCGATGGTCAATCTGAGCAAACAGACTACATTTGGTGGTAATTGGGATACTCACTTACCACTTGTAGAGTTTCCTAAAATAATAGTTTTCACACTAGTTTTCGCATGACACCCTTTGAAGCTCTCTATGGCCGAAAATGTTGTTCCCCGATTTTTTGGGACAATATCGGTGAATCACAAATCACCGGCCCCCATCTTATTCAAGAAACTTCCGGTTGGATCTCTCTTAATCGTCAAAATCTTCTTGCCGATCGTAGCCGTCAAAATAGCTCTCCCGATAAGCGGCGTAAATCTCTCAAGTTCTCCTTAAAGTATCTACATGGAAAGGGGTAGTCCACTTTGGTAAAAGGAATAAGCTATCTCATCGTTCCGTTGGCCTATTTGAGATCATTGAGAGGCTTGGTAGAGTTGTGTATCGTCTCGATCTCCCTGATGAGCTCCCCAATGTGCATTTGACCTTTCACGTTTCCAATCTAAAGAAGTTCTTAGTTGAGGGGAATCTCCACATACCCCTTGGAGAAGTACAAATTTATGAGTCTACGCACGTTATCAAGAAAACTGTTGAGATCGTGGATCATATGGACAAAGAGACCAAGCATAGTCCTATTCCGCTTGTCAAAGTTCGTTGGGATTCTAAACATGGTCACGAGATCAGTTGGGAGCTAGAAGACCAAGTGTCCGCACCTCTTCGTTACGGCCTAATCTCTAATATCGGGACGAAATTTCCAAAATTAGGAAATGATGTAATATTTCTGGTTTTCCATTTTTCTTTGTATTGTAATCTTTACCCGACCCGTTTTGTACACGGGTAATTTATCAATAAAACCTTGCATTTAGTAGTCTACTTTTTTTCTAATTAACTATTAGTATGTGAGTATTGTATTATAAACTAACAACTATGAGATATGTGCAAAAATAGACCTCAACTAACTTTAACCCTCTTGTGTACCCACCTCCTAAAATCAGGGTCCAAATTGCAAGATTTACATCAAAACTCAATCTCCCTCCATCCTCACCATCACCACCTACGTGCCATTTTTCTTGAACCATATTTTTTCGGCAAAAATCATGTAATTGACGTTACCAAATCATTATCATACCTTAAATGTGTTCCATCGACGTTCTAATTGTGGTAAACATTAACAATTGACAACTAAATGATTCGTTTAATAAAACCGTGGCTTAATCGACCTCTTTAAACTATAAATACACAACCTCATTTCAATTAAACTTGCACACACACTCCTTACAGCCTCACGAACCAAAGCCCTAACTCAATTTTATTATATAAAGTTGTTATGATCGGATTTGATATCAAGTTTGAGCCCGAAACCCTAACTTGTCGATCATCATAAATTCATTAACAATCAAGGAGAAAAATTATATGCATCCAACTCGTTTTAAATCGAATAACAGACAAGTTTTTCTAATGCATTGTTTACTCTCGACTTTTGTTTATCTTATGATTTATTCATATTAATGTAAAAGGGCATTTTAGTCATATCACTAGTTTATTCATATGTTTATGTGGTCATTTGTTAAGTATGTTTAATGAATGAACCCATACATTAATATGCGTAGCCATTCGTTAAGGATGTTTAACGAATGAACCTAATCAGTATTATTATTGTACCATTCGTTATGGAATGTTAAAGAATAAGGTATATCATATGAGTCATTCGCTATATTATTAAGTTAAGTTAGAGATTGAAGACGAATGATCCCCATTCGTTATGGCATGTATAAAGAATGGGACTCGTCTTCTATATATAGTATGTATGCATATCGTAAATTAATAAGTGTGATTTAGATTATTCTTTGAGTGTCGTTACGCTGCCAATTTTTTCTCTCAACATGCACCCACTTCGTTAACGTATTGATTCACCTCTAACATATCACAGAGCTAGATTCGTAGTAATGATCTGAAATCTATTCGTCCGTAATAGGTTTCTCAAGTGGTATCAGAGCATGGATGTTCAATTGTTAAGGTGAATTGAGTTATAATTGATATGAATTCAAGAGAATTCATTAGTTAATTGTTATAGATTAAGTTCTAAAACTGTTTGATTATATTTGAATCAATTATCACTAAGTTATGGATAACTGAGGTCAAATTGAATTGATTTAAGTTCGTATTCAGATCTACAAGCTTCGGTTGAGTGTAATTGGTTTATTGTTTGAAATTTGAGTGGAATTAATGTATTGATTGGATTTTATGGAAAAGAGTATGGTTTGAGTGAGTTTGGACGAGTCTGCTTGAGTATTGGATGTTCGGATTGATAGGGATTTGTTCGCTGGGTAATTACCAGTTGATTAAGCTATGATTTGTTCAATTTTGGTTGTGTTACGAACGCGAATTACGTGTTTGATCAATGTTTGGATTTGCGTTTGGATATGGGTTGTTTGAAGATCTAAAAATCTGTTGAAGATTTGAAGATCTCATTCGTTACGAATATTGATCCATTCGTTATACTGTAGCAGCTCATTTGTTAGAAACTTAATACTGTTTTTGACACGTGGCAGGTTGTTATAACTGCTCATTCGTGTACTGTAGATCATTCGTCATCAAAACACCATTCGTGATAGACTCATTTGTTACAGAAACACCATTCGTGACATACCTATTCGCAATCAACATACCTTTATTCGTCAAGTCTATTCGTTATGCTATTCCTTTGCTGATTTGTTACGATTGACTCATCATTCCTTTCTCAGAGACCAGACATTCGTTTAGTTATTCGTTACTACAGTGGTGTCATTCGTCACAGTGAATCGTGATACCATTCGTTACCAGAATTGTTCTTATTCGTTACCTTAACATTTATACCATTCGTGTTATTGTCCATCATTCGCTACCATACCTGATTCATTCGTTATAAGAAATTACACTTTACACCCTTAAGTTTGAAACTTAGATTTGCTGATCATTTAAACTCATATTTTTGACATGGATAACTTTTACACACTAGCATCTCAAAATATCATGATGCAACAAATGCTTCACTTAGACGCTGAAATCGGTTCACATTCCAAATGTCCCGACTCATGAAATTCAGTGACTTTGCTAAGTGGGAACCCAGATTCCGGGAACATTTATGATCCGTACATCCTGATTGCTCTAAATGTGATGGTGATGTTTATACCACTCCATTTCTTGGTGATACAACATTGGTTTTGAACCAAAGGCTTTTTCTGCTTATACTCAGGAAGAGAAAAAGGCATTAAAAATTCAAACCAAAGCATACTTTATGATGACAATGGCCTTACCAGATAATATTTTCCACCAGGTGGGAAGTATTAAGATTTGTGCTTCTTTGTTTTCACATATCAAGATGAGAAGCATGGGTAATACACAAGAGATTAAAAAGGTTATGTTAAAGTTTCAAGTCAGAAACTTTTGTTTGTTAAAGGGTGAAACTGTAGAAGAGATGTTGACCATATTTAATCATTTGATTGCTGAAATGAACATCAGAAAATGGAACCAACTGAATCAGATCAGATTGACACTATCAAGAATGCTTTTACGAGTTCTTATTCTACCTTTCTACTTGTTTTGAAAGAGAATTCATTCTTTTAACGGCAATGAAATCCATGCAAAAGATAGAGGAAAAGGAATATGACTTGAAGTGTGATAAATCATCAAAAGATAATCAAGATCCAACTTTGTATGGAGATTCCTTACCATTAAGCAGCTCGTAAGCTCCAATCAATTTTGTCCTATCTCAAAACTCTTAGGAAATGCCATCGTCTTCCAATGAACAAGTGTCTAATGTTTGTTTTATGGCGTCTGGGTCGAACAAAAATTCAAGTGGATCAAATACTTCATTTCAGGGTGTTGGTAATGCTTCATCTCAGTCACCAAAATGTAAACATGAAGGAGGCATGACAACATTTTGCCTTTCTAAGTGCCCTTATGAGCTCATATGAAAACTTGGTTAGTGGTAAAATTGCCATGTGTGAACTTACCGATGAAGATTATGATCAGGCTAGTCCAGATAATCTGGAACTCATGGATTTGAAGTGGAATATGGCCATGATCATCAGAAAAGTCAAGAGGTTTATGCAAAGAACGGGAAAAGATTTACCTACTTTGAACAAGAGGGTTGGTTTTGATAAGCTTAAGGTGAGATGCTATAATTGTCAGGACTTTGGTCACTTTTCCAAAAAATGTGGCAAGCCAAAGAAAGAATACATTGGACCACATAATCAAGATAGAAGCTCGGGCAAGAAGTACAATGACCCAAATGAAAAAGCTTTTGGGGATGATTCTTGAAAGTCTGTTGGTTCACAAGCACTTCTCATAGCTAATGGTATAGATTGGAATCAAAGGTTGCTGGGTAATGGTATAGGAAAGCAAGCAAATCTTGTTGTCTTTGAATCTGCTGAGAATTTAAGACGACTTAAACCTTGAACCTGGATTGACAGAACCGAGCCCCTGTGCAGAAGCGTGTGTCGTGAATGGATCGATTTACAACATGTATTCACTCTTGAACGATAATAATGGACGGATGTGGAGAGTTCGTTTCGATTAACAATAATCGATAAAGTAGGATGAACAATTGTATGTAATTGAAACACAATAGATAGATGTAGTAGTATGATTTCATTAACCGAATGATTGTCATAGAGAACACTCATACATACATTCATACATACAAAGGAACGGCCACCCGGGGAGAGGTCTTCCCCGGGGGCAAACTCTCCAAATACAATAATAAATCTCACAATGCACACATGACCTAAATCATATATTTATACTAGTCTTGTGCCTTGGTCTTCACTCCATCGCCACCTGGATAAAACCAAAGGAATAAAATATAATATAATATAATATTTCACCCGTTGAATGCTTCAATTACTCGTTATGATATCTTGCTGTCTTTCTTTAATTTAATATTATAAACGAGTAACAATTCGATGCGTCGGTCTAAAATATAATACTCAACAATCTCCCCCTTAGACCGATGCCATCGAATCACTTTCACGGCCACCTCATAACCCGATGCCTTTCATAGAAATTCTCCCACTCACAATAAGCGTCTCCCATTTTTCATTTCAAATAATCTTCTCTTTATCTCTTTTGGGTATAGTTGTATAGGTATAAGATTGAGGATTCAAACTTCAATGATTAACTGCGAGTTAATCCGAAATCGCAAAAGGAAATAAACTCAAAAATTTTCCTTAAAGTGTGTCTTTCACTTGATTCGACCAAAATTTGCAATGAAATTCCACATAATTTTTCACCCCCAATTTTGTTGTGATGTCATAAACGAATGTGTCTTCAAATCAAGTGCTGGTGAACATCTTCAATTCAAACAATCTTGACCATCCCTATCAAGAATTGTTGATAAATATGCAAAATAAATGAATAAAAAGATACCTTTTGTGGTTGAAAGTTGACATTTGACATGATCCACTCTTGAAATGATCTGGATAAATCAACCATCTTTATCTTGAAAGCACCTTGTTGAAGTTGTGAAAATTTTTGTGATTTTTGTCCAATTTTTGCACAAAAAGTCTTCAAAAATTACCAAAATACCCCTCGTTGACCCGGCACAGTCAACGGCTGAGTTGACCAGAAAAATCACTTCCAAACAGTCACTCATACTTGGGCAAACATTTTTCATTAAGAACACATGGTCAAAAATTTAATGGATAAGCGAGTATACATTCCTTTCTTCATCTTGACCCGTTTGACTTTGAAAGTCAACTGCATCAATATCCAAAAATTTCTTCCAGAAACTTTAAATATTTCACAAACACCAACTTTTTGTTCACTAGAACACAGTGTGTTTGAGAGTAAAAAGATGTAGTGATTTCATGAAGGTTTTCTTTACTAGCACAAAGCATACTAGTGAGCAAAAAGTGTGCTCGATAGCAAGATTTGAAATTGAACATGTTACTTCCAGCGAGCTTTAATGTTTTTAGACTATCTAGCACACTTATGTGATTGTTTAACTGTTTGAATTCACTCTAGCAAGCTTTGTAATTTTGAGTGTGTTCTTGAATTTGTCTTATTATGTTCAAGTAACCTTAAATTCTAGCACACTTGATGATTATGTGAATTTGAATATGTTTCTTTAAAATGACAAGTGTTTTCGGGCAAACCTAGTTTCCCAAGCACACTTTATGTTTCGAGCACACTTTGAAATTCTCAAGTGTTCTTTTAAGATACCTGGTAATTATTCAAATTTTTGCTTTACGAGTACACTTTGTGACTAGAACTCAACTCTAGCACACTTTGCTTATTCAATAGTGTCTCGGGCATACTATGTATAACAGCTTACTTGACTGATTATTTGCTAACTGTTTATACATTTTCGGGTAAGGTTAAATTTTGTCAGACATTCGAGCAAGGTTGACATTTAGGAATATTTCTAAGACATTATTTTGGGATTCTTAATTGATTCCTTGCAAGGTTGCCTACTTGATAATGTGTACTTGATTATTAGTCTTGTGATTTATTACTCGAGCAATATTGTATTTCGAGTAAGCTTCCTTCATTATACTTAGATTCATTTCTAAAATACCTTATGTTCTGATATAACTCTAAAACGAGCAAGCTTTGAGAAAGTGGAATATACCTAGCACACTTTGTAAAAACTGACTTTTCCGAGCAAGGTTTTAAATGTGAATATACTTAATGGATTATGTTATTTTCTGACAGCTATTAACTCACTAAATGGCAAAATTCATTTAAAACCCACTTTGAAAAAGGTATATAAGAGGGAGTTAGTGAAATTTTCATCACCCTCACTTCCACACTTGCTCTCGTTTTAGACACCCAACCGACTTATCGCATTAATCAATAATCCTAACCCTAGTTTGTCAGCCCACACAATCCGACACGGTAAGCATCAATTAAGTGTTTTCCGACCATGATTATGTGATAATGGGCTTTGATTATTCATGTTTACTAACTCTCTATTTACTAACTCTCGAAGATCAGGTTCTTAATGAAATTTCTTCTTTTCTTCTTCAAATTATAACTTGAAATTACTTAATGTTGTGTACTTTAGGATTAATTTCTACTTTGAATATGTTTGTTAGTGTGTTCAGGACTAATTTCTGCTTTGAATATGTTTGTTTGTGTGTTCAGATATGGCAGAAGACGATGAACCTGCCTATCCATTTGAGCACAAGCGAAATATGTGTTCTCTACTACATGTAACACCTGACAACGAAAATGTAGCTCTTATGATCCTGTGGCTTCAACGATCGAATATAAGATTTGCCCTGACGGAGTGCCCGGTGTTATACAGGAATCACTCGCTTGATTTTTGGCGCTTAGCCCAATTGATCGATGATATAAACGGTTGGCGAATTGAGGCTACTGTGGCAGGGCAAGAGATTCATGTTACTGAACGATTAATTAAGAGATGTTTGGAGCTACATGATGATGACATAATCCATTCAACTTCAACACTGCTCATCTGTTGAGGATATTTGTGCAAACAATGAGGTACCAAGGGAACGTGAAGGAAGGACAATTCCAAAAAGGAATGTTCCCAAACCACTACAGATTTCTTATTCATCATATAATTCAAGGGTTTGCCCCTAGGAAGGGCTCATGGACTCTGATGAGTCGGATTTGGCCAATGCAACTGTTGCCATAGTCTACGACCTTCCATTTAATTTTTCAAAAATGATTTTCTAAGGAATGGTGGACATATTGAAGAAAAATGAAAATAAATTATTTCTAGCCTATCCTCGATATCTTCAAATTATATTTAACCAGGAGTTGGAAGGTTTGCCTACAATGGGTACAACACATGTGTTACAAAATCAGAATACCTATAAACGAATTGCAACTCTGGGTAGCACAAGTAGGTTCAATCCTGAGGGAGAGTTTGAATATTGCCATGGTTGGTGAACCATGATTTGGAGATAATGTCAGTACATGAGTTGACCTCAGAGGAGGAGGAGGAGGAGGAGGAGGATGGGATGGAGGCTGATAATGATGATGACTCAAGTGATGGTGATGATAATAATGAAGGTGGAGATGAAGGAGTGTTTGTTGATGTTGCACAAAACCAAGGGGAGAACCAACCCATACCAACACCACCAACCACACCCTTAGACACACCACCTCACTCACCACTACCAACCCCAACCCAATCCCCACCTCAAACTCCACCTACACTAATCGAAACCCCACCTCAAACACCACCTGAAACGTTAAGCCAGAGCCCACTTCACAACATAAACCAAACCCTACCTCAAACCGAACCTACCCACGAACCATATATTCCAGAGCCTCTACCCTCACACTTACAAACATTACATCCACAACAATTACATCCCCATCACATATCCAAACCTCAGACCAACCCATTCAACCTACATTCAGAATTATCCATACCAAAACCCTTTTAATACTAAACATCAATCCTTTACCTTCAACAAGTGAAAATATTATTGAAGACCCAATCCCTCCCGCTAACCCAATCCTTCCACCCCAGAACCAAACCACAGACCAACCCACAAATCCTATACCTGAACCTTTCTCCACCTCACCACCAATAACCCCTCCCTCTGGCACTTATCTTTTTGACAGAAATTTGGATCTTTTGTTGGAGAATGCTACTTTGAGAAAGAGGAATGAGGAGGTTGTGAAAGAGAATAATGATTTTAAAGCTCAGTTGGCCCAGACACTTTCAAGAATTCAAACCCTGGAGCAGGAGGTTGAGAAGACCTCAGCTGCCCCAAAATAGGGGAGAATATTTCAATTAATGAGCCAACTGGTGCTGATGATGAGGTGATGGTGGATACAGGTGTAAAGGCAGTTGATGATGATGGTTTGAAAAATATATTAAATACCTATGGTGATAGTGAATATGAAGAGGATAGTGGCGGAAGAATGATTTTTTATGAAGACTATGAGGGGGATAAGTCTAAAGATGATGAACCAAACTATGATGTGAACAATGATGTGTTAAATACTGTTGAAAGAGATGTTGATGATGATTTATTAAGAAAGGAAAAGGATATGGAGGATGAAGTGGAGAATCTAAATACTAATCAAGTGGCTATAATAGATATTGCCACTTATGTACATACTGATGTTATGACATATGTGATTACAGCCACTGATGTACAAACTGACATAGTGATGGATGAAGGAGCTGCTACTGAGGAACTTGTACTTACAGAACCGATAACAAATCAAGTAAGTTCCAAGAGAGTAGAGCAGGACGATGAGATGGATGACTTGGAGAAGGATATTGATAATTTTCCCTCAGAAACAGAAGAGGAGAAGAAAAGAAGAATGGAAAAAGGGAAAGCTATTGCTGAAAGTAGTGATGATGAGAAGGATGATCCTGTCAAGGCAAGTGTTGATGAAGAGGAGGAAGATGAGAATGCTGCTGCTACCAGAAGGTTGGAACAAGTATTAAAAGAAACAAGGGAGAGGGAACTAATTGCCCAAACCCTAAGTACTGAAGAGCTGGCAGGGCAGGAAACACTAATTGAACAGGAAAAATTGCCAAAATTGTTGATGAGGAAGGAGTTGAGGATCAGGAGTTGATTGAGACCCTGATTAATATGAAAAGGGCTGAAGAGATTGATAATTCCTTGGAAATGGTTGTAAGCATGTTCAGTCAAACACAAAAACAACCAGAGAAGGAAACTAAGAAAGTTGAACGACCTGAAAAATCTTCAAAGAAGGGGAGACTGGAGAATCCATTGAAAAGATGAAAGAAAAGCTCTCTGAATTGCATGAAGAGTTTGCAGCAAAAGTAAACAGATTTGCAAAAACATACACAAGAAAGAGGAAAGCAGAGGAACAAGCTGAAAAAGAAAAATCTGCTAAAAGGGGTAAATGGGATGAAAAGTATGAGTATTATGTTGAAGATATGGAAATCCCCTTAAGGCCTGTTCCACTTAAAACTCAAAGGCCTGAATATGTACCAAATATGAAAGAAGCAAATGGAATAATGAATTTGAATACCTTGCTGCAAGCCCAGAAGATCAGCCAAGTCCAATACAGCCTGTTTCAATTCAGATTGTTAGGCCTGAGGACTTACTCAATCCTGAAGAACAAAAGATTGATGTTGTAAATGAATCAACTGAGAAGGATGATACATCTAAAGATGATAATGATATAATCAGGGTGATACAGCTGAAAAGGTTGATGTTTTTCTCCACTAGTGGAAATGACTGATGAGCAAATGACAAACATTCAACAAAGTTTAAATGAAGCTCAAAAGAAAAATCCATTGATTGTAAAACTGACCACATTTGGTCATAAGTTTGAGGACCTGGCTCCACTCACTGATGAGGAGTTGCAGAGGATGATAGAAAAGGAAAATAATGAGTTGAAAAGAATAATGCAAAAGAAAAATCATGACTCTTTGAGATATAGAGAATATTTGAGAGGTTGTGGACTCTCTGAAAGGGACTTAACCAAGATGACCTTCAAAGTTCTTATGAAAACCTTTCATGCTAATAGAGAAAGAAGAGAAAGAGAAGAAAGGGGAAGATTGAAAGGAAAAATAGAAGATCTAAAGAAGAAATATGCTGGAAAATATGGATACCTGATTGAAAAGGGTATGGCTCCCGAGATAATTGACAGCATGTTAAAGGCTGCGGTTGAATCTTATTACAATAGACTTTCAAAAAAGGATAAATTAAAGAGAGATCAACTTGAACCCTCTGTTAAACAATCAAGGGAAGATCAACCTGAACCCCTCTCAAGAAAAGAAGAATAATGACTCTGATAGAGAAGCAAAAAGATGATGCTGAGAAAGAAGAACTGAAAAGAGCTGCAACACAAGATATTCCTATCCCAGTGGAAGTAACACCAGAACCGGATGAACCCACAGATCCATGGGAAAATGAGGAAATGATTAGAACTTGACGGAGGTGATGCTGAATTGAAAGGGAATGAATGAAAATGTCTTTGACAATTTGGGTCAAGCACAATTGAAACAACTTTTCTATGAACAGAAAGCTGAGTGGGAAAAATTATTGTTGGAAGGTGTGAATCCAAGGAGTTTTGTAGGAGGAAGATTTGTACCGGCTGGACGGCTGGGTGATGAAAAGATTTTGGAAATGATTGGGAGACTGCACAGGGATGGAGGTGAAAACCTGTTTGAACTGGCTACAATGCCTGCTGAGTTGATTGTGGGGATGTACAGAAAGACATTTGGAGTCATAGGGCCTACTAAATCAACGAAGTCTATCCCCACAAGGCCCTCTGCTTCAAGAAGATACACCTCAACAACCAGGGGGAGTCAAGTAGAGCTGAAATTCGAAGGGTAGAAAGGCCCCAAACGGAAATGAAGGGTAGAAAGTCCCCAAACGGAAATAGACTTGCCAATGACACTCTACTATGACTTTGTCTCTCAAACTCTTAAAGTGATCATGCGAAGCAGACTATTAAGGGAAATAAAATTCAAAGATGATTTTGCAGATTACAAAAGAGAGCAACTGGAGGTTATGGCCAATCTTGACTTATATGACTATCATGATCGAAACAAGATGGCCGGGAGACAACAAAATAAACTATCAAAATACTTGAGAAGTGAAGCTAAACTGGGGTTCCCACTGTTGGATCAAAGAAAGAAATGGGAACTGACCAAACATGAAAAGAGCAGACGAGCCAAACGGATGAGGAGCATAAGGGATGCATAATATGATTATGTTTCAAAAGTCAGGAACAAGAATCCCTTGTCCAACATGAACACTTGTATAAGCATGAGGATGAGAATGGCACGCCCAATTGCTAAAATTGCTGAAATTGAATACAAAGAAAATGATGGCCACTACATTCTTCAAAACTCAGATGGACTTATCTTGGGGATCATCAGAAATGATGAAGACCTGACCTTTTTGAACATAGAAGATTTGAGGGATATAATGGAAATGACAGGAACTGTGATAGTTGATAGAAGACAAGCAGCCCATAATGCAAGAAGGTGAAGATGTTTAGAATAGGGTTTGCTTTGTAATGTCTACGGACAGAATTTGAATATATAATATTTTGACTTATGATTATGTAATTTTATTTCGATTTGATATGTATTGTGACTAAGTGTATGTAACCTTAGAGGTGTTTTGGGACAGCTGAGGTGTTCCAATCTAGGGGGGAGATTGTGGAGTCAAGAAATTTGACATGAAATGACTTAAGGAAGAATAAGGGAGATTGGAATCTTCTCAACACTCCCTGAAATTTCTGATTGGAGCATGATTAAGTAATAAAGATGTAAACTTTAATTGAAATAAGTAAAAGAAGACATCGGAAATTTGCAGATCTGAACGAAAAATGAAGAACAGAGGTGCTGACGTCAGTATTCAATGAAACAGTTCTCTGCTTACGTCATTCTTCGTCCTCAATAAATCAGCAAGCAGCAACAAATCTTCACCCAAACAGCAACGAACAAGCTCTGATACCAATTTTTGGTCCCGGAAATGGATCACTCACACTCATAATAATGTCATAACCCACACAATAAATGTGTCGACAAGAAGGTTGATGACGGTTGCTATTTTAGGTAAGGACAACTGTTTGTTAACGGCGGAATCAGAAACAAACAGAATTGTTGCTTAAAGACTAATAAATGTAACAAACACAAACAATAACTCAAAATATTTTCATTTATAGAAAGGTTTCATACAAATGTAAATCGATTAGGGTTTATTGTAAGGAATGTATTATCTGTACTATTCTAGGAGAGCTATCACACTCAATATCAGAAATATTCGGTTAGGTCTGAAAAGTGTAAAGTGGCAAATCCGTATCTCTCGTCTTCTGGTGTATGGAGGCGTGCCCTAAATTATTCTATTTATAGGTCTGCCACCACCTGACAGCTGTAGGTCCCCGCGCGGGGCGTCGCCAATCGATACGAGATCCGCACGAGGTCTAGGAGTGCGGAATCCTCCTAGACTCCTTTAATGGTGTAGAAGACGAAGAACACGATTACACACAAAACACATACACGAACAAACACACGAACGGGATAAACACATCTGCAGATCTTTTATATAATAACCAAACACGTTACATACCAACATGAACAGAAACACGGCCGACCCGAGGTGAGCTCTACCTCGGGCCGTCCCACACGGCTCTCCCTCTCTGTTTCTCTCTAGACAATTGAACTGTAACACAAAACTCTAATTTTTCTGGATACACAAACCTAACCAAGACACATATATATATATAAACAACTTCACGGGCTTGGGCCTGTAGGCGAAGTTGTTACAACTTCGCCTATGGCGAAGTTGTTCTAACTTCGCCTATGGCAGAAGTTGTTCTAACTTCGCCTATGGCGAAGTTGTCCTAACTTCGTACATCGTATCCGCTGATCAGAATTGCATAGCGACGGTCACAAAATGCACCAGCAGACTCCCCTTTGACCGTTGCTCTCAATTCTAACAAACACAAAAGATCATCTGTTACAAAACATGCACCAACAGACTCCCTCTTAACTGATGATCTTCTGTTTGCTCATCAACCAACCGTGTCTGAAACTGTCTTGTAGCTTCACAAATCTACCAATCACCCAGCGTCTTCCATATCCGATCTCCCCTTCAGTGTAAGCTTCTCCGACTATATAGATTGAGGTCTTTGAAATGCATTCATCCCCGTGCCTAATTGATCATCTCAACCAATCACATGAGTCCTTCTGACTTCACCAACACGTGAAGTTGGGCTCCCTCCACAACTTCACCAACACGTCGGCATACGATAAGGTTTAATCTTCAACTACTCAACATCAAGTGATCAATTTCATCACAAAACCACCTTGACAGAATCTAACACAGATGACCATTAATTAATCCGAAACATCTTCAATCACCAGGGATAACAATCAAGAACATAAACACTTTAATTCCCGATTAAATCCAACTTGTTCCAGAATTTTCACTTTAATAATAAGCATCACGTTTCAAGATCCAATTCTCGAACGCCTTGAAAATAACATAAATAATATGCTCTGACCACAATCCAGTAATGACAAAAACCTTCAGTTCAATTTGACTTTCTTCAGTTGGTCAACCTCGAACAACAACAATTTCATTGCCCACAAACACCCAAATATGTGTCAATATCCAGTTTCAATCAATATCCCATTCACAACCTCAACTCCATATCCAGAGTTGACACGTATTTGTTCACACGTAAGACCAAGAGATAACAAGTTTCACTCGTTGACGGAACGTCTTCGGTCTCACAATAATCGTGTACACCTGGCCATACAGACGAAAACTCCAAACACTTTTTTTTTTTTTTTTAACTTCGCCTAAAGTCAACTTCGCTCCTCCTTAACTGCGCCTGTCCATAACTTCGCATGTCCAAAACTTCGCCTGACCAAAACTTCGCCTGACAAATAACTTCGCCTGAGATAAGCGAACTTGTGAGGTAGGCGAAGTTGTGAATAACTTCGCCTGAGATAAGCGAACTTGGGAGGTAGGCAAAGTTGTGAATAACTTCGCTTAACCTTATATCTTCGCCTAAACCCTAAAATTTAAGCGACAACTTCGTCTGAACCCCATAACTTCGCCTGCGGCGGCTGTTCGGCCAGAAACGCATCAGAAACGTGCCAGAAACACCAAAACGCAGATCTCGAACCATAGCATAAGAGCCTATGGCTCTGATACCACTTGTAAGTTCCCGCGCGGGGCGTCGCCAATCGATACGAGATCCGCACGAGGTCTAGGAGTGCGGAATCCTCCTTGACTCGTTTAATGGTGTAGAAGACGAAGAACACGATTACACACAAAACACATACACGAACAAACACACGAACGGGATAAACACATCTGCAGATCTTTTATATAATAACCAAACACGTTACATACCAACATGAACAGAAACACGGCCGACCCGAGGTGAGCTCTACCTCGGGCCGTCCCACACGGCTCTCCCTCTCTGTTTCTCTCTAGACAATTGAACTGTAACACAAAACTCTAATTTTTCTGGATACACAAACCTAACCAAGACACATATATATATATAAACAACTTCACGGGCTTGGGCCTGTAGGCGAAGTTGTTCTTACTTCGCCTATGGCAAAGTTGTCCTAACTTCGTACATCGTATCCGCTGATCAGAATTGCATAGCGACGGTCACAAAATGCACCAACAACAGCTGTCATTCCTTCTAGAAACCCTAATGATTAGTACATAATCAAATTACATATTCAAAAATATACAAAGTGTAAAAACAGGTCTTCCGGATCGACTTTATGTCAGTTGTCTTTTTCGAGTAGGCTTTGTGCCTTTTGTCTTTTACGAGTACACCTGGTAACCTTGAAGTGTGTTGGTGAACAGTTCTCCCGGTAGACTTTACTTAGAGTATTTTCCTAAGAAAATACTCACCTAACATACTTCAATCTTCTTGACCATAGAAAACTTTGCTCGATATGGTCCTACGAGCAAACTGTTCTTCATGAATCCCTTTAACTCTTTGATAAATAATACCTTACTAAGCAAACCAAAAGTGTGCTGGTAACACTATTTGAACTATGTTGGTAGCACTGTAGCTTACTCGGAGTTGAACCTTGTTGGAGAAAGTACTTAGAATATTTATTGATCACTTTCCACAAGCATGCTCGGACTACTGTTTATTAATCAAACTTTGCTAGATCTTCCAGATACTTGGCTTCAAAAGCTTGGTTTAGTCAAGGGTTTGCTAGTAAGAAAATTGTGCTCGACTTGAGGAACACCTTTGCTAGATGAAGTGAACCCTGATCGGATCATCACTTAAGAAGACTTCAAGAAGATAACCTTGCCCGATAGGCAAAATACTTTTCTAGGATAAGTAAAACCCTGCTCGGATGTCCAAGTGTGCTCGGTTTCAATACTTAGCCGTTTCAGGGGGTGTTGAGAAGATTCCAATCTCCCTTATTCTTCCTTAAGTCATTTCAAGTCAAATTTCTTAACTCAACATGTACTTAATTTAGATGATTACAAACAACCACTTATGCTAGAATCCCCAAAGTTTCAGTTATCAATTAGTCGAAAAAATGCTTTGTTATGGAACTGGGATCATAAAATGGTCACTTAAATGAAAACCCGAACATGAACCTGACCCTTCTCAAGAAGGCACTTATGGATTTCTTATTATGTACTCAAAAAGACCAGTTTTAATATTAGAATTCGTTACGGTTATCTAATTACTTATGAACGAGTACCTTTAAACGAAATTGATGTGCTAAACGCGGTCTATAAAAAACTTAACTTAACCTAGACACTCTAGTTTTAAATTTATAAATCTAGACTATCCTAATGCTAGACCACTAGACAGGCAAGTGTACCTATCGATTGTAGTAAAGCCTAATGAAGTCCGGATATCGAACCCAAAGGACACTAGCGAAACCTAAACTAGACTCTGACTAATAACTTAAATAAATTGATTTTATTGATTTTTGTTCTTTTTTTATATTAAATAAAACTAAATAATACTTACTCTAAAACTGACACGAAAACTAAACACGAATAAATCGGGCTGGAACTCAAATAGGGGAAACAACTACCTAGGTAAGGAATCCTACTAGTCAACTCGTAAACTCTCGGAAATGGATTTATGATTGGTACCGTATTCTAAAAATAAGACATTTAAGGAATAACTAAAGTACGCTAGATCTCCTCCCGGTCTCACTAACAATACCCAAGAACCTTAAATATCATGTAAGCTCAACGGTTAAATGGTTCGGATCACTTCCCGGTCTCACCTTACCTAACTATGCTAAGGTACCCAAAGATTAAATCACCTCCCGGTCTCTCTAATCACAAAACACCCTAAGGCGTAAAGAGGTATTCTTATTTAATTCGGTTATAATTCGTATATGTAAGAATCTAAAGGAATCTAGGGTAACTCACTCCCGTGCAATCACTACCCAAACCGGCAAAAGACCAAAACAAACGACACTTAATTACCTCCCGGTTTCTCAAGTGACAGAATATAAGGTATCTCGAAACTTTTAATTACCGTTCCTATGGAATACGTTAACAATAAACCATAAACTAGTTACAAACACACAGTAAGTAGCCTAATATGCATCCATACATGAAAGACATTCACAAAGACGCATATGGAACAAAAAACTGATAATAAATTATTACCAAATACGCATATGCATCACAACCAAATAAAATAAAAACATTACCAAAGCATGAACCAATCAATAAATAATCCAATACCGAAATTAAAACGAATCTAAAAAGTATTCATCCAAACCCAGGCACTATAACAATTTAGCCAAACATAATAAACAACGAAACAAGAATATAATATATTTTGAGGTTCATTAAAAATAATAATAATACTTTACCTACTTCAATAATGGTTTTCTATGCCTCTTGTTGTTGTTCTTCTACTTCTTTTGAGTCTTCGAGCAGTAGCATATGTCCCAAGGGGTTGGGCCCCCCTTGACTTGTGTCTTCCTTCTGCGGCTGTCGTCATGTCCCCCTTTTTCTAATATTAATAACCTTCACACTTTATATATTAATTCGCTTTCTTGTCTTTCAAGTCTCCACAGCCCTTCTAAATCCAATCTAGCCGACCACACCCTAGAACAAACCTAGTGTGTCATGTGTTATGCGGCCCAGATTTTCCATGGTGGGCCAATGATGATATTAGACTTCCTTTTGTCTCTTTGCCCATAATAATCCAATTAATTTACTTGCATCTTGACGTTGACTTCTGTTACAACTTGAGATCATGGACACCTTCATAATAACAAACTATTATTTCAATAAAACAAATATTAAACTTCCATGAGTTATGAATTCATTTATTATCATTTTCTTTTTATGAATAACCTCTAGGTTTGTATTTATAGTTAACCGTCA
The DNA here is from genome assembly GCF_021521415.1 of Bidens hawaiensis. Classification (NCBI taxonomy): domain Eukaryota; kingdom Viridiplantae; phylum Streptophyta; class Magnoliopsida; order Asterales; family Asteraceae; genus Bidens; species Bidens hawaiensis. Next base: position 9,509 of record NW_027505933.1, on the reverse strand, counting down.
TTAAATGTCCATTATAAAACGGTTTTAATTCATTATGTCTCGAAACCTAAAAATTCTAAATATGAACTAATTAAGCGAATTGTTTAATAAAAACAACCCTAAAGCCACTCAAAATTGTAGGAAATATTAATATAAATGATATATAATTAAGACTACATCAGAAATCCTACCTTACAATGCGGAAATCAAAGTTAGTTTAATAAATTCATTTGACTCAATAGACAAAGTTGAAAAATCAAACATAGACGGACTCCTTACGAATAACTAAATCTATCCATCTTATTCAACCAAGACCTATCAAATAACCTATCATCTTATAGTTATTTAGATTATTAGCACACTTTTATTTATTTGATTAATAATATTGTTTCTATGATCTCATTATAAATCAATCACAAACTAGTCAAGAAAACACAATAAATGACGTAACATAATCCTATTATATGACAAACAATCACCATGGAAACTGTGAAACAATAAAACTCATCAAATAAAACCAAGCACACATATGCATCGAATGAATAAAGTAAAACGCTTTACAGATTCATACAACTATAACGAAAAACAAATACCAAATAAAATCTAATTTCAACAAATGTTCATCATAAACCTAGGCGGTCTAAGGGTTTAGTCAACAACCATACTTAAGAACAAACCAAATAAGTAAGGTTCAAAGACTAAATTCATGATGAAAATAATAAACTTAAACCGAATAATAATATGTTTGGATAAGTAGGTGTTGAACCAAAACGCTTTCTACTCGAACCAAAGTGCTCTTCTCTTGCGATGCGATGGAGGGATCCCTAATCTTTTCCTTCGTTGAACAATGGTTTCCAACTCCCTATGATATGCCGTCACTACCTACCTTCTATTTAATTGACGCCAAGTCTTCTTTTTATTCCATAAGTGTAGGTTATCACATGGGCCTTTTATCAATTAAATCCAAAAGTGAAAAACATGTCAATATGTTGTTCTCTAAACATGGCCCATCGGCAAAACAATTACATTCAAACAATTACATTATATATATGTTAAATTTTGTGAATTAATTTATTCATAATCTCATCAAATGCACCCAAACACAATTCAAGTATATATTATAATAATAATTATTATTACTGTTTTACTCGTTCATCTCAAGTTTAGTACAAATACTTCTTTCGCTCGTTGTCTCATGAAACCATAAAACCCCACATGTGAACCAATAAGAAATATTATTCAACAGAACTTGACTCAAAGTACTTAAAAGTGTAGAAAATATTTGTAACACCCCGTAACCGCAGCGGAAACGTACACGGGATGCAACAGACACATCTGATATCAACAGCCTTGCTTATAAAGAAAATACCACTACATTAATTTATATCATATTACATTGTTGCTAGTTTCGTTACTGTCTAGATGTTACACACAAGTTTTACCGATAAGACATTAATATATTCATTACAAAATATAGATCAGCAAGCTTCCAACAAGTAGCACGGATCATTAAGCACATATCAATCATTCCAACTTGGGCATACCTAGAAAACATGTAAAGAAAACGGATCAACTACGAATAGTTGGTGACTTTCACTAATTTAAAATAAACACTGACAGATCATTTTAATAATTATTTATTAAACAATGTAATTATGCGGGAAACTATGTTTCCCCAGAACATTTATAACCTCTGGGAACTAAGTTACCTCAGAACAATAATAACCTCCGGGAACTATGTTACCCCAGATCAATAATAACCTCTGGGAACTATGTTACCCCAGAATAATAATATCCTCTGGGAACTATGTTACCCCAGAACAATAATAACCTCTGGGAACTATGTTACCCCAGTACAATAATAACCTCTGGGAACTATGTTACCCCAGAACAATAATAACCTCTGGGAACTATGTTACCCCAGAACAATCTCACACGATAAACAATTTACATATTCTGAGCATCAAGCCATATATATGTATAAATATACAAGTGTTTCCATACGATCAGTATGTACTTTAATACTTTAATAAAGACATGCTTTCCGCCTCGGGAAAATATTTAAAACAGTTCAGTAAAAGGGGCTCGTGAAAACTCACCTTTCTGTGAGTAGGGATGTGATACAATGAACTGCTATAAGCCTGGATCTGTAATATAATATCTAGTCGTTACTATATAATTCCATAAATTAAATACGTATCAATCGGTACATCTGGGGACATTGTTAGCCAAGTACTGTACTCGATTTGGGGACAATGTTAGCCCCGTGACACTTTTAAGGACTCAGATTGTGACATTGCTTAGAGTCTGACGGTCAAAATTATCATTTTTATGATTTCCTTGATTTGCGTGCCTAGCACGGTTATCCGTTTTTAGTTTCAAAAATGGGTTTGGTCACACTCGACCCAAAAATGGTGTTTGACTGTTAATTTAGTTAAAGTGATGAAATTAGAGCTCGGTTTGGACACCCCGTTTGGCCGCGGGGCCCGTTTCCGTCATTTAGGTGCCGGAAACAGTAAAATCGGGTAAAATTACCCAAATCATCCGAATTATTTTCGGATGATTTTCTTTTATTTAATTTACTTAGTATTATGAAAATGGTCTATTTTTAGGTTTTTATATACCAGTCAGCTCGCTTATGCGAGTTTTGCCGGTTTACACGTTTTAAGCTTTAAAAATTTGTTTTTATGTCCTTTTTAGCACAAATAATTACCCGTTTAGTCTCGGGTCTTGAAATTTTGCACAAAACTTATTTTGACAGTAAGAAATTTTATAAAAATTTTCCAGATTTATTTTCTTATATTTACATTTATTTATCTATTTTTAAACATTATTAAAACACTATATATGTCAAAAATACCAAAAGACTTTAGAAAAATCCCAAATTTTTCCGGGATGATCCCTGCCATCCTCATAACTCCCTGGAATTTTTCCTGAACCCAAAACTCATTTTTCAAGCCCTTTTCACAAAAACCGAGCTAGAAAGCCCTAGAACTCGTTTTACCGAAAAGCCCCTTTAGACTTCTCCAACTGAGCTCAAATTTTGTGTGTGACTTTTATATGTTATAAAAACCTTATCCTAAATTTTCCAGAATTTTTCATCAAGTTTAGCTATTTTTCACCATTTTTGGCCAAAACCGAGCATTAAATTCACCAAATATTCATCTTTTATCCAAAAATTACCAAAAATTCACAGATCTCATATTTTCATGTGTAGATCATCTCTGTGAAATTTCATGACCCGACTCTAAGCACTCTACAATCTGTCCAAAATCACTAAATCACACGAAAACCGAACTATCTTGTGTTTTCTAGCGTTAGATCGCAAGGATCTTGGTTTCTAGCCTTTGCTAGCCACTAGATACAACACTTACAAGCACAATAACACTATACCAAGCAAGCTACACCAACAATCAAACCATTTCATTCATAGTGTCGGTTTTGATATAAAAACAAAGGTTTTAACCGTAGAAATCCATTCCCGACTCTTTTTACTCATTTCTTGGACCAAGATCCCTTGTATAACTTGTATACATCTCTTGATCATGCAAGAGTCGGTTTCATCTCGGGTTTTCACCCGTCTTTCACTTGGGAATTCATTTTCAAAGATTCTAACCGTAAAAATTCGTTATTGACACTTTTAACTCGTTTCTTGGATCAAGATCCCGTGTATAACTTGTATACATCACTTGATCTAGCAAGGATCGGTTCCATCTCGGGTTTTCACCCATATTTCACTTGGAACCTCTTGTTCTTGCAAAACAACTCAAAATAAAGAAATCAACACCAAAGATCATGCATTATAACATGGTTATACCTTGTGTTCTTGGTTAAAATTGATAAGTTTGGATGAACACTTGAAAGAGTTGAGAGATTTGGGAGAGTTTTTGTTGTAAAAAAAAGAAAAATGAAATGATATGGTGAAGAATAGGACCGATCGGTCCAAGTAATGGGTGGGGGTGGGACCCACACATCCATTCTAGGCCACACATTCGGATTACGCAATCCGGATAATGTTGTGGATAATCAGGTTCAGTTCGTTTCTCGTTTAAACTCGTAATTCGGCTTAAAACGAGCCTAAAATGGTTGTTTTTCGGGTTAAAATAAAATTTACATAAAACTGATTTAAAAACTTAACCCATGACATTAAATGACTTAAAACATTGTATTGTCGGTAATTGTGCATCTTTTTCGGCTTGATTGGTCGTCTCTTGCTTGGTTTGATGTTAAAGGTTTCGTTTATCGTACCGACGTACTAATAAATCGAAATCCTTTTTCTGTGCTATAATTCACTTATCCCGAAGCATTAATACTTCGTAAACATCACTAATCATTATATACTTCGTCTATAATGTAATTCCCGATTCGTTCGGGTTTCAATAATCGTTCATTGGTTAATTGTCATTCCAATACGATTCACTATATAATCGAGTATGATTCGTTCTATGAATCATATATACTCGTATACACGTACAATAACTCATATAATCAATACTAAATGACACGTAAATAGTATATACCGGCTAGGGTATACCTGGATTTGCCGGAATCGTTACAATATTTATATGATAATATGTGTATTCTAGACTATGTCAGTTATGCATTCACAAGTTAAAAATATTATAGTTTTCACTACAATTTCACTATTTGCGTAGATATTCAATTGCTCAATTAGTTGATATGTGTGAATATGATTATGTGTTTATTTTGTTATGGTTGTTGGTATCTTATCCTCATCCTCATCCTCATCCTCATTAGTATGATCACACGCCGTCGAAGTAACTTGACCCGTTTTGGGACAAGAGAAATTGCCTTTTTATATTGTTATGAAAGTTGTAGTAGTTCATGTTTTTTGCAAGGAATTATCTTTTTATTATGTATATACAAAAACTGTGATTGCTTGCTCAACCTTATGTTGACAAATATATATATATTCACGCATAACGCATGTAGCTTTTTGGGATAAACCAAGTGTTTGAAGCTTAGTTGATACCTTAGGTTACATGATGAATAAAGAACAATTTTGATTTTTAAGTTTTGATTGTAATCTTATTTTTTTTCCTTTAAGACTATGTTTAAATTTTTGTGTACTTGATTGATATATGAAATGAAATAATTTAGATATTGACATGTGTAATCATTTTAGTGTCTTTTAAGCTTTGATATAATATTATCGCGACCCTGCATGTTTTGTCATAAGGTGGGGTGTGACACAACCAGTCGAACAAACTGTTGCAATTCCCGATGCATGTATATCAACATTCACACATAATACATTATCATCACACACGTTAGAAACTTGACTTCGCGTACGAACCCCCTCATGCACATCACCAATAATGTTTTCTTGAGGATGTTAAGAATGAATCCTAAGAATCGGATTCTCAAGAACTTCAACATTTTCTTGTAGATTGGTAACGTTTTCTTCAGCTGTATCATCATTCAAAGGTTAGGAATATTCTTCAACTTGTATCTCAGAAGCATCATGAGATTCATTCGATAGTGCGGAGGAAGAATCTTCAAAGTTGTCATCATCATATGAAATAGAAACATCATTTGACACTTCGGGCTGATCGGGTACAACAATATCTTCATAAATAGAAGATCTGGCTTAGACTAGATCTCTTTTTCAAGATAAGCACGAATCAAATCTTCTTGTTGTAGATCAACTGAGGGAGTGAAAGAATCAAATAGACCATCATAATCGGAAATCCAATCATGTCCCATGCCGGCAGGTGGTATGGTGTATCTTTGACAATCAACATAGTACCACTCTTCAACACACCCAAAAGAAGTTAAATACACATTTCGTAGGAGACTCATACCAAAGAAAGTATCCATCTATCGCTTTCTCTTTAAATTTACTTGCATCTTTCTTCATCATTGGAAAATGACACCCAAATGGTTCAACAAATTGAAAGTTCAACTTACGTTTGTTAAGCAGCTCATAACTTGTCTTCTTTAGCTTCTTCACCGTGAGAAGTCGATTCAAAGTATAACAAGCAGTATTTACAGCTTCATTTCAGAATTGAACGGGAAGCTTGGAATCCGCTAACATAGTTCCATCCGCCTCAATTATGGCCTGATTCTTCCTTTCAGCCACACCGTTCTGCTGTGGCACGTATGGGGCACTATATTTGATGAATACCCCTTTGCATACAGAAGCATTCCACCATGCTATTCTTAAAATGCGTGCCATTATCACTTCGGATACGTCTCACTTTAAATTTGTAAAGTGATTCGATCTTGGTGACCAAGTTTTGCACAAGAACGGGTGTTTGATCCTTTATGCTCATAAATAACACCCACGAAAATTAAGAATAGTCATTGGGCTGACTAAACAATAAAGATCTCTAGCAATACTCGCTTTATTCATAGGATCAAACAAATCCATATGTAGACGTTCTAAAGGAGTATCGATAGAGTTGATCATCTTTAATGGATGCACTTCTTATTTTGTTTCCCTTTCTTGCACGCAACACAGTGAACGGTCATTTTGAAATTTTTCAATGAAACACCATCCACCAAATCATTTGCCATCAAAGGATTCATCTTGTGAATGTGAATATAACCCATCCTTATGTGCCAAATCTCAGTTGCTTTTGAGATAAAAACATGCTGCTGTTGATGAGGAAGTTTCTTTTGAAGCCATCAAGCACATAAATATCATTCGATCGAGGTGATCGGATGACAATCATGTCTTCGGGAATAACAAATCCTAGTTTGATAATAACACATTTCTTATTAGTGAACAAGGTAGTATAGTTTTCATCACAGATCTGTGAGGAACTTAACATATTATGATCTACCTTGTCACAATAATTTAACCTTGTCGAATGTAATTCTACCATTCAAGACTTCACCCTCTTTTGTTAACGACCCACCTTGATTACCCGAAAAAAGGCAACATAACCCCGTTGAATATCTTTTACATTAGAAAGGAGATTAAGATTGTTGGTTATATGCCGCGAGAAGATCCACTATTCATAATCCATTTGTCTCCTAAAATAGTCTTGGATGAACTTTGCACAATCAATTAAATGATTAGTTCTAAAAGGCAACCCAAACCTCAGTCTTGGCTTCACTTTGTTTCCTTTCGGCATAAATCAATTTTTGGTTTCCATGTTGGAAGAACATCAACGGGAACCTTGATCTCACTTGATTTCTTTTTCAAGTTATGCTGGTGTAATTGATGAACATGACTATAAGTCAAAGTAGCATTTGACTTTCTTTAAAGATATCATAACGAATCAGATCAATATCAACATTTTTACAAAGAGGTTTAACAAGCTCAATCTTTTTCACTTACATTAAGATTTTGAAAATTAACCCTCACAACCTTCCTAGGCTTAACTTCACTAAACATGATTTATTTTCATCAGCCTTGACTTGTGGAGATTGCCTTTTCAAAATAATCTTAACCATTGGAACTCGTTCTTTGATTAAGGGCCATGCAGTCAATTTCACCTTAGACTAACATTTCTTTGCAACATGACCATGTTCACCACATGAGAAACATGTTCTCATATAAACAAACATTTGTGGGTGAATAATCAATGACATGTGAATTATCAGGTTGAAAAGTTACAACCTTTACATTAGAACTTCCCATTTTGTTTGCATATTTATTTTGTAAAAATCAGGATTATAACACTCAGAAAAGCTTTTTAAGTGGATCCAATCCAGATGATTTCACAAATTTAATGGGTTTAAACTAAATGGATTTATGTTTCAATTGAGATTTGTTAACAATTTTTGATTTCTCAAAAGCTCGTTCAATTTCAATCAAGCTTGATGTCTTATCATTAAATACACTCTCAACTAGTTCGGGTTTGATTAAACTCAAGCAAACAACTCTATTATTAAACACGTTATCACACCTCACAGGATTTATAAACTTCATTAAATCCTCATCCGAATCGCCTTCTTTTAGATGACTTTCCACTCACATAAGAAGAATTTGAACCAATTCCATTTTTCTCAAAGTCATGTGTTCACAAAGAATATGATTTTGCATGTGAATGTTTTTATCTTTGTGAATCACATATGGTTCAACAACATCTTCAACTAACACCTCATGATAAGTTTCAGAGAAAATCACATTGCTATGAATTTGAGATTTTGGAGTTGATTTAGTTTCATGAAACTTTAGTGGTTCTACTTGTTTAGTTTTCTCCTTTTGAACAACCTCATTCACAGTCATAGGAAGATTTATAGTCAAATGACCATCAACATCTACCTTTTGTTTGTCTCCTGTGTCTGGAATACTTTTGTAATCATTAGGGAAAGGAGGAGGATCTCAACAAATCCTAAACCAGCTTTCCTACTTTTCTGGTGAGTACTATTCACTTAAATTATTTCATTTAACAAGAAAGATGAATTTCTAAATTTTCCCAACTTATGTTTCAACTCCATCACCTCATTTTCAACGCGGTGAATTTAGTCCTTAATCTTAAGATCTTTTGAAACTAACTTTCAATAATGGTTAGTTTAACAGAAACTTCGGCTTTCAAATCATGGTTACCGACAGACACGACATCAATCTTATCTTTCGATTTTTTATCAATATCCACTACTTGTCTGTAGTTATCACGAATGATAGTTAAGTCACAAACCAACTATGTAATTTTTTGTGATGAAGTGATTCAATTTTAGACTTATATTCACCACAATGAGCACCCTCGACCTTTGTCATGCAAGAAAAAGTGTCTTTCTGATCAACACTCAAGTTATTTCTAAATATGTCTCTGACTCATCACTCGTTTCAGTCAGTGTCTCATCCTTATTACCCACATATTCTTCATTCTTACTGATTACATCCACATTAGCTTGCTGCACCTCAGTAGATACATTATCAAACAATCTTTGTGACCAGTCAATCCTTGCTTGAGTTATCATTGCTTGTGACCCACTTGGCTTTTTCGAATCAGCTTGGTTTATCCTTACACTCATAGTTGTTATACTTTTTGTTGGTGTTGAAGTTTCTATCTTGAGTCCGGGGTCCGAAAGAATAATTCCTTTTTATTGTCTTGTCACATTCTTTGGAAAAATGTCCAAACACCTGGCAGTTATAACACTTAACCTTCAGTTTATCAAAACCAATCCTCATGCTCATGGCAGGCATATCCTTCCTAGTCCTATACATAAACTTCTTAATCTTTCTAACAGTCATTGCCACATTCCATTTCAAATCCATCAGCTCAAGATCATCATGATCAACTTGATCATAGTCCTCATCAGTGATATCACTATTTTCTACTTGACCACCCACCAAGGTCATAAAAAGTCATGAATGCTCCCATGAAGGCATAATGCATGTCTACTTCCTTCATGTTTACATTAGGTGGTGGTATGACATGAGGAACGGAAACCAGCACTAAAACCAGATGACCTTGGAGATACATTAAATTCAAAATTAGCTTCTTGAGGAATGTCTTGAGTTGCTTGAGAATAAAAGGCAGTAATTGGAGTAGATGCACTTTTATTTACTGGAATTTCTCCACCGTACAAAGTAGGATGTTGATTACCCG